>NC_049208.1:50292981-50380481 GCF_013347855.1 Anguilla anguilla
ACGGCGATCAGCCTCGTTCACACAGCTGGTCATGGTGACGACGCCCCAACACGAACAGACCGAATTAATGGCTCACAGAATGAGGCTTTTACAGTTTCGCAGGCGGAACCCTTCCGCAGTCTCACGCTCAGAGCCGAACGATCCCGATAACAAGGCCGCAAACGTCCGGGAAACGGACCGACTGATTACGATCTCGGCTGCGCCCGGCGAGGCGGCGCTTAATTAAAGGCGCTAAATCTACTGTGACTGACGCACCTGCGATTTAACGGCAGGGCTTGCGGGAACCAAAAGAGACAGCGTTTTTTTTAAATCCCAATCATAACACGGTGAAAGAATGAAAACTTCTACAGCCCCCCTGATCAGATAAAGAAGCTGTTTTGAAAATACGTTCTCTGTGCCGGGCTGCAATCAAACGTCTTTTTATGAAGGCTGCAACATTGCAGCCTGACGGAATATAACCGCACTGAACTCTACAGATTTGACCAATCAGCATCAGGTTTATAGGTGTACACAGATCTTGAACATAAAATCTCAGAATCACTTGGTCTTTCTTCCGTTTTCTACCTGCTTTGAAGACTGAACATACTGAAACTTTCTGAGCTGCAGTTCTTCTGCAAGTTCTTGGCAAGGAGCAGAGACGTTAGGAAGGCGGAGTCCAGCAGTACAGCAAAGTACACTGGGAAAATTCCACTCTCATCACACAGATTGGCTGTGTTAAGAGACAGCCAGGTTATTTTTTTTTAACGAAGCAGGTCTGCAAGTGCGACAACGCAGCGAGCGCGGACACTTTTCCGAACGCACGTACAGATCTTCCGCGCCGTGGCTTCTGGGCTAGCCGCAGTCTCGTTTCGCGCGGTCAGCTGACCCGTTTAAACGTATCGGGGAAGGGCCGCGAGCGAACTCAGAATTCCCGTCCGCCTGCCAGCCGAACGTCTGACAAGCTGCACTGCGCTTCAGGAAAAAAAAAACTCTGTGGAGAGCAGCCCGCCGGGAGGAAGGTGGGGGCAGCGGACTGTGTTTTTTTTTTTCGTCAGAAGGCAGCGGGCCGAGTCCGGCCCCGCCGCGGCCCGCCATCCCCCCGCACAAAGACGCCGAGCCCGGGCCAACGGTCTGGCTCCCCGGGCACAGCGGGGGCGGGGGGGGGGGGTACCGCAGGTAGACCGTCGCCGCGGAAACCACACCGCGCTGCGTGTGGACAAAGGGAGGGGGGGATGCACAGACACGTTCCCGAAACGGAGGGGGGGGCGGGAGCGAGGGAACATCACAGAGGAGAGGAAATGAAAGAGAGGGAGGAAGGAGAGAGAGAGAAAGAGAATGGGAAGGCTGAGGAGAGACGGAGACGGGCTCGTGGGCAAGAGGAAGCGAGACCTGACTTGGCGTGCGGATATTCGGGCCGCCTGGGGCTCCAGTCCTGGGCCCCGAGCCCAGGCGAAGGGAACGGAGCCAGCGCTGGCTGGGGCTTCACCTCGGGCCTCCCACCAAAAATAACACGCCCCTGCGGACGGGTCCTACTGCAGGCAAACCAGCGTCGGTTCGCAAACAAGCTGGATACAAAACCTTAGGGCAGGGGTCCTCAACCTTACAGTGTGGGTGCAGGCTTTTGTCTCAACCAAGCAGTAACACACACCTGATTCTACTAATCAAGGTGCTTAGCAAAGATTCCAAGGGGTTGATTAGTAGAATCAGTTACTGCTCGGTTGGAACAAAAGCCTGCACCCACACCGGCCCTTTCTGGATAAGACCGAGGACCCCTGCTTTAGGGGATGATTGTAATTGTTATCATCATAAGGGCTACTATAATGTCGAAATCACACAGGCTCTGAAATTCAAGAGTAGTAGGGAAGTAAGCCATGTTGATAAGGAACATGTGACGTGGATGAGTTTTATCACAGTGAAAATGTGTCGCTGACAGGGTTTGACCAAGAACTTTTAAAATGCGGTTAAACACATCGTACAGTCAACAGTCTCACAGACAGAAATAACGCACCGTGCCTACGGGACATTTTCAGTCCCCCGGGGAGTCGGGGAGGCTGCCTTAAACTCGTTCCGAACACTTTCCGTTATCCAACAGAGTTGCGCTGGCTCGGGTCGGTCGATCGGAAATTTGCGAAGGACGCGTTCCGCGTTCGCAGTGGCTGAGAGTCCGCCGAGACGGAGGGGCTATCTGCATTCCGAGGGGGGGCTCCCCCCCCCTCCCCCCGGCGTTCCTCTGACACGGACGACGCTTCCCAGGAACGAGAACTCACCGGAACGTTCCGACCCTGAGCCGGGGGCGATCTAACTTATTTCGGCAATGTTACCGTCACCTCAGATCTCTGCAGGCTTCAAGACGTCTGGGCAACACATTTCCATTCAAATGGAACGTTAAAACTGTCGACTTGAACGCAGGCCAATTAGGCTTCGGGCTAGCGGAAACCGAGGAAAGATATTTAAAACATTTCTGAAAACAAACCGTTCTCGAGGTTCACGACGGAGACCGTTTCCACGCAACAGGCACAAAGAGGGCACCTCACCGTCCTGGGGCAAGAACTGAACCACAGGCCCGCCAATAATTCCCCCCCACTGGTGTCTGCAGCGCGAAATTCAGACTAAGCGAGCATTACTCATCTTCAGCCAAGATCCCAGACGCTGTCACAACTGCTTGCATCACCTCTGAAAGAGTTTTTGGCTGGATAATGCTGCTTCCTCTGCACTTTCCTTCTGGGTTAATGATAGCAATGCGACCCAGGAATCCTGGTTATATGGGCTGTGTCCATCTAAATGTCATCTTAGCACCCAAAAAGCTCGATCCACAGTCTCCCAAATCTGACCAGACCCCCCCCCCCCCCACCCCCATCCCTGGTACCATACTGCAAACTGCCTAGTCCTGGACAGGGGTTCTGGGACTGAGGACTGTCTCAAAAGCGCAGTATTCAAGAGGACGAGGTGGGGCTAGATTTGATTTGAGGCACCTGTCTTACAGAAAGCCTGCCCCTTAGCATAATACCCTGTTCCAGAGCCCAGAGCCCATCTCTGCTCCATAGACAACCATCGCTTTCAGGCTCCTCCCTAACCAAAGTTCTAAACCAAAGCATTCTAATGCTGATGTAACAGTCACAGCTGGTAATTGAAAGCAATGGAGTTCTAGAACACCAACTTAGAATTTTGAAAAGGAAAAAAAAAAACATTCCAAATGACCTACTCTTCAGAGGGTTAAACTGAAGCACAAGCTAGAGGAGAAGGGTCGGAGGAGAGCACAAATAAATTAGCACCTTAAAGAGAGAGGCAGTCACGCAGATCACGCTTGTTGGATAAGGTATTGGCCTTTACCTCTCGTAAAACCCGTGACACGGAGAATCGTGCCTCCATGCCCCGATAGCTCACATTACGAGTAACTTTCAAAGGGCAAGCGCCAGACCTCCTTTATTGGTCAAGATTAAGAGAAAGCATGAGAACGCAGCACTTTGAAGTGCGAAGGCAAGCCGGGCTGGAGGGGGCACGCATTTTAGGAATGCTCCTTCGTTCTCGCTTCAAAAACAGCTCTTGTCTGGAAGTTAAAAAAATTAATTACTGTATGAAAAGAAAATGTAAAACAACAACCACAAAAACATACCAAAATGAATGAATGCTTCAGCGAGAGTGAAAAGCAAACATTCTTCTTTCTTGTAGGTCATTATAATTACCTGACATTACAGAAATGGTTAATTAAGGTAACTGCACATGCTTTGGCTCCGTCTCTCTTTGAATTAACCGGGTTTTTGAAATTATCTGAAGAATACTGTTTAACACGTGGGGTTGTACTCAACAGAAGTGCTGATTCACTCTCAAATCACAACAGCCTCCAAATCCCGTTATAATGACATCAAAGCGAATGGCAAATTATGATTGACAGATTAACATTCTGAATTATAATCGCCGTGGAATCCATCTACTGTCATATTTAAATGTATATTTTACAATTCTGTGATTGAATACCAACTTTTACTAACTGTGTAATCAATGACTTTCGAGCAAACAGTAGGCTCTGCACCCAGAGGTCTGGCTCAAATTTTAAATATGGCTGCCCCAATCTGGTCAGGTGATCATCCCTCAGACTGCTGACAGGCAGTGCAATCCTTTGGACTCCATGCACTCCTAGTTTTTAAAAAAAAGAAAGAATTTAATTTAAATGGTCGAAGAGATACATGAGTTAGGTACAACACATCCAATTTATTCACTATTATTTCAGACATAACATTTGTCTGTGCAGTATTTGAAACTATTTGTGACATTTACCAGGTTCTCAGACTGCAGTAAAGCTTAATCTTGGACAAAATCCAGCCTTCATCCACCCACCCTCTCTGAACACTCAATTAAGCCCTGTAGCAGGGCAGTCAGGATCACTGCAATTACACAATACTTATTACATGCCAGGGAGTTCATGCTTTAGCCAACTGGTTAAAATGATTTTTTTTTTTTTTTAAACCCCGCGTGCTGCTTTTTCCGAAGTGACATTGCCGTCACGCGCAGTCGGAGTCGGAGATGCCTGACGCGCGCATCAGAAAGGAGCAGCCCGAATTCCGCCGGCAATCAGCATCCGTCTGTTCAGAGATCGGGCCGGAGAGGGGGAGCTGGGAGTGACTGAGAGACATGCCCGCGTAGCTGAACTGCAGAGTGGGATGAGTGACGCGCGGCACGGATCACAGCCATTTTCCCGTCATTACCGGCACGGCGGAGCTGGCTCCCGGCCCTCCGACTGCAGTCGCCGTCAAACTCCGGCGCGTTCTTAAAAAAAGCCTTTTTCCAAAACAACCGCTTTCTTACAGTACCGGAGGACTGTCGCAATTAAACGAGACAGGAACATGCTATTTCCTGCGTACAGTAAGAAAGAAGTACTGAGCATTACACATTCATAGACAAAAGGACCAGCCTAAAGCTCAAATTATGAAAAGGGAAATGGAATTTAGACTCTTGACAAATAAATATGTCCCATTTCATTCTGCTGGAACTCAGTGAGCAGACTCCAGGCTTCTTATATTTGTTGCCTATGCACTACATGAAATAATCCAATTTGAGTAAAAAGCCCTTTCCAGCCTTGCTGTTTTTTAATTAGACAGCTTAGGCACCAGCGGTGGGTTAGCAATGAAAAACCTGGAGGCCATGTTGTAATTCTGACATTGATTAATGCTCTAACTCTGCACTTGGTAGAACAAAGACCAAGCTAAAAAAAAATACAGACTTAAACTTTAAACCTATACCTCATAACATTGTAATACGCCTACTATTTCCATTTTTATTTTCCAATAACCATTTATGTGTGTCCTCCAAAATGCAAACAGACACTAATCTGCAATTTTCCAGTTACTCGGTTACTGTATCAGAGAAGTGTACCACTGACACTGCTGGTGCAGACACACTACAGACCCTCAGTGAAGCACTGACACTGCTGATACAGACACACTACAGACCCTCAGTGAAGCACTGACACTGCTGTTACAGACACACTACAGACTCACCGTGAAGCACTGACACTGCTGATACAGACCCACTACAGACTCACAGTGAAGCACTGACACTGCTGTTACAGACCCACTACAGACTCACAGTGAAGCACTGACACTGCTGTTACAGACACACTACAGACCCACAGAGAAGCACTGACACTGCTGTTACAGACACACTACAGACCCTCAGTGAAGCACTGACACTGCTGTTACAGACACACTACAGACCCTCAGTGAAGCACTGACACTGTTGATACAGACACACTACAGACCCTCAGTGAAGCACTGACACTGCTGTTAGACACACTACAGACTCACAGTGAAGCACTGACACTGCTGTTACAGACACACTACAGACCCTCAGTGAAACACTGACACTGCTGTTACAGACACACCACAGACCCTCAGTGAAGCACTGACACTGCTGTTACAGACACACTACAGACCCACAGTGAAGCAGTCCCTTTCAGGAGCCTAACCCTAAACCCTACACACCCCTGCACAAGCCTTTTAGGGGCTCACCTACATTTTGTAAGCACATAAGCGCATAACAGCTATGCAATATGCTCAGTTAAAAACTATTTAATGCAAACACAAAATTAAAATTCAACTCAATTTCCTGCTGAGTTAAGAGCACCAACTTATCTGAAATATACCACTTCATTCCAGGGCCCAGTGCTGTCGATACTGAATATAAGATCAATAATCCTGGAATTCATTCGCTCAAAACTTGCTGCAGTTGGCAGTTCTCATCTCTTCACTCCGTTTTGAAACCCACACAGTATTCCCCTTACTCATTTCCTTCCCCCACTAACCGAGACGACGCAGGCCTCTCCAGGAATTTAAAACAGGCTTGTAATTTATACACACGAGACACTGCGGCCTATCTCCACCGGGCATTCTGGGGTTTGTTTTTTTTTTTTTACAGCAGCCGTCCAGACGAAGGAATGCTGATCAAAGGGCGCTCACCTCGCCTGACTCAGCCTCTGTCCCGAGCGTAGCGCTGAGACCGCTGCTCTCCCCCGCTGAGCACACACAGACCCGCACCTGCTGCCCCCCCCCCCCCCCCCCAGTACAGCGTCCCGTCACCCCATCAGCCCCTGCCCTTTCACCAGCAGACGAGTCACAGCTGAGACAGCGCTAGCTAATCTGGGACTTGCACCCCCCCCAAACCCCCCCCCCGCCCCACCCAGGGAGATACCGGACGAGGCACCGCCAATAAGACTCTGTTCTGACCGAAAACGACCACAGGGCTGAACCGCAGAAGTGAGTCACTCGCTCACTACTCTGCTAGTTAGAGCGAGCCGCAGGCCGGGCACCTGTGCGAGAGGTGCCAGCTCTGCCCTGTAGTACGGCGTGCTACGCGGCAGGAGACCGGTGCAGATACGCATCAGAGGCAGGTCTCCTCGCGAAGGGCGGCGGCGACATAGCAGTAACACCTGAGGCAAAATGACAAATTGATTTGTGATCACAAATTAGGGATAAACATAATAAGGGTAAATGGCATACCCTTTTGCGCAGTGACAAAAAAAATTTGCCTAGCAACATAATTCCCATAGATCCCACTGTCGAGTGATTCTTGTCATTTGCTCCTATATAATTCCAGCAGGTGATTCATCCATTCATTTTAACTCCAGCACTATGGTTATTTGGTGTTATTATGCATGTACTGCCTGTCACCGAGGTGACGTCGCTCGCTGTACGCGGGAGAAAAGGAGAAACGTACGGCACACGCGGTGTGAGGGGGAGCTCCCCGCTGGAATGTCTGAGCCGGCTGATGACAGTGTTCGGGGGGGGTGGGGGGTGTAATGGGCCCCGCCGCCACCCCCCCCCCATCCCCTCCCCCGCAGCCCGCCTCCTCACCTTGTCTGTCTGGGGCGCGGGGATTGATGAGAGCCCGGCGGAGAGTGAATCTCTCGAGCGCTGCCTCCCACGCCCGCCCGGGGGTGATTTAACGAGCCGGAGGAAGAGCGAGCACCGCGAGAGAGAGAGAGAGACACGGGCTGGGGGGAAGGGGGGGGGGGGATTTATGGTAATCATTACACACACCCCCTCCACCTACCCACCCCCTATCCCAGCACCGGGCGCGGTTCCCACCTGTGCTTCCGCCGCAGCCGCGCGCGGAAAGCAGAGCGTAGTGGAAACCCTCGCGGCTGTTTCCCTGCGTTTCCCTTCGCCGCGGACAGGAAGTCGGCGGAGTGCCGGGCTCTCCGACGAGCAGAGTCGAAGGATTTTGATCCACAGAGCGGCTGCTCGTCACAGAGACGTCCCCCTCATCCCCCCGCCCACTGCTACCCGATAAGTTCAGTCCGGGTGAATCGTTTCGTGCGAAGCGAAAACTCAAAAACAGAAAGTGGACGAGAGTAGCGCGCCCCTAAAACTCGGTACGTACCGCAGAGCTGCGCATCTTTAACCCGGCGTCTCTCAAAGAAGGTGCCCTAATTCTGACCCCTGAGGTACACTGAAAAACACTCAGTCGTATCGACTTTACATAAAAAGAGAATCCAACAGGGACCAAATGTACTCCACTAGAGTCAAGTTGATTTTATACAAAACATTTTGCTGCGTACGTCTACCTGGGCCCTGTGTTTTGGCTGCAGAGGTAGGCCTGACACACACTTTTCTGAGTTACCGTCTTCGGCTACCAACTCCTACGGGCAATGCCTGGGGACAAATCGACTAATCACTCAAGCGATGATTCAAGCTCCCTAGGCACCTCATCGCTCGGGCTTTATGAGTTTTGTTTATAAAAATGCTTGATGGCGTAATCTCAATGCCATCGTGGCGTGAATTAATTCGAGATGGCCTGTGCCGGTAAGTCGAAGCTGATTCAACATTTCGACAAGAGAGCGCAAATTACTGAGGGCGCACAACAAAAAGCCTTTCCGCAAAGTGAGATTTGCCACCATTTTCAGATTTCTCCAATGGATGTATCACCTGCTGGCTCTAACTACGGGTGTGTATCTCCGTGGAGACGGGCAAACTGGTTTGATGATTTGGAGCCTCGCAGTGCAGCTGAAACGCTGCGGGGGCCCTGTCACAGGTGCAACGGTGACCGCAATTAATTTATCTGCTGTTCGAACACGAAACCCGAGAACTGCGGTTCCGTGAGGGGCGGCCTTACATTAGCTCTGTGTGCTCTTCAAAAGCGTCACCCCCGGAAGCACAGGCTGCCACTTGAAAAGTTCCACTTCGTTGTGTAAACACAGCTGAAGACTCGCACCCGCCATTTCAGGAAATGCTTCCGCTAAATACGCAGATTAAGATTCGCTCCAGAGCAACATCGTTCAATACCGATAAACCGTGAATTATGAACACTCCATAATCGACAATTAGATGGCAATAGGTTTAAATGAGTCCAAGGAATTTAATACTATAGTTTACTTCATTGACTAACGGCATGTGTGGGGATTACAACTCCAAAAAAAAAAAAAAAAAATTATTCTGTAGGAAGTCTTGCATTTCATTGTGAATTCATAAAAATACGTGAGGGCTTGTGGGAGTGAGTTGATGCCGTGCTGGGGAAGTGTACAGCCTCCTTCAGCGTGCAAGCTCCTCAGCCTTTTAAAGAAACGAAAATGTCTCAAAAACGCACCGAGCACCGTTCACACCGCGGCCGCGCCAGCGTGACGGGAAATGAAACCGCGAAGGACGCTATCGCCATCGGCTCGAGGCCGGGAGCGATGATGTCAGAGGGCGTGGTGGGCGCAGGGGCGTGGCCGGAGCTCCGAGCCCATTTCACCACCCACTGCTCCCTCTGAAGCCCCCTTTATTTTTCGACAGACCATTTCTGGCAACAGCATTCATAAAGTACAAGCATATATGATATACTGAGGTAATACGTTATGATACATCTGGGTAGAAAGAAATATTCACATCTAACATGCTGGAAAAAGCCTTAAGCACCAGTAAGGATAAATCTTTTGATGGAGCCATTTGGATATTTCAAAAAGACTTACGTATGTAAACAGCTTGTTTCTGCTCTGCGGCGAACAGCGCTAACCGTACATTACATTGAAGGGATTTAGCAGGCCTTCTCATTGAGAGCAAATTAGATTGTTTCCCATAGTGCTCATTTATACAGTATGTGTGCACATACTGAAGCAATTCAGGTTAAGTACGCTGCTCAGCAGTACACTAGCAGGGCTTTAGCAAGGAATTGAATCTGCAGCCTTTGTATCATATAGTGAGCACGCTATGCTACACAGAATAGTGCTCACTATATGATACAGCAGATTAAGGTGTCAGATCACAAATACGTGATTAGAATGTTCTCAGGTCTGAACATTCTAATACCGATGTAACAATACCTACTGGTAATTGAAAGCAATGAAAAATAATTGAAAGTTCTAGAACAATGCCTTAGAATTGTGCAAAAACATTCCAAAAACTCTACCCGTCAAAGGATAAAAAATGAGACGTGTTGGCTGCAAACAGTGCAGACCGTGAGAGGGCACAGTCTCGCAGTCCACAGACTCTCTCTGCTGCACATGCAGGAGAAACGAAACCAGCTGGAGGCTAGCTCCACATCTCTGCCGGTAAACATTTCAATCGCTTTCTCACTGCTTTCGCACCAAAGTGTGTGTGTGTGCGAGTGTGTGTGTGTGTGTGCGAGTGCATGCAGGGGCAACATTTTACAAAAGTGAAATTGGAAGTTTCTATCTTTGCCTCAGCCAGCACACAATGTACAGTACAGTGCGTACCTACCGTCACAGAAAGTCCCGGAAGGTTTCTGTATCTAAACGGCGGGGGTGAAATCAGTAGCACTGAAGGGGGCATCGCAGGCCCTCCCCAGCCCCAGCCAAGCCAAGCCCAGCCCTGCAGGGGGGCGGGGGGGGGGGGGTTGGTGGCAGGAGGCGGGGGACTGTCAGAGCCGCCAGGGCAGAGGATCAGAGCACCGGCTTCTGAAGTGGCACAACCCGCCATCTGTCCAGCCTGTCTTGTCCTTTGAAGACTCACGCAGGCGCACCCCATCCCCACGGTGGGGGGTGGGTAATGCCATGTGCCTGAGGCGAGCCTTGTCCAGCCCCCCCACGTGGCAGCCCGTCGGGGCCCCGGCGTCCCGCCATGGGTAAGGACCAGCGGGACACCTTCCCCCCCCCCCGCCGAGCAACCTTTCCACTGGACAACCGCGCAAACGGGCTCTGATCCCCCCCCCTCACCCCCCCCTGCGTCGCACAACAGCTGAGCGCCCAGCCGAACGGGCGCGTGCCATTTTTCCGAGCTGGGACGTCCCGCTGCGGAGCAGGAAGGTTCGCGGCCGCCCGCGGGGGCGCCATGCTTTCCCCGCAGCTGATGGCATTCTCTGTGACTCGCCCCCAGCCCTCCAGCCGCTGTGTGGGATGGGGGATGGATTACTGCTGCCTGGCTCGGCCACATCCACATGAAACGATATTCTACAATACACCGTCTCCTGACACTATTTGGCTAATTGTGTACAAATGTATTTTAGGTTGAGCTCATAACCTGGGGGAATTCCACTCCAGTTCCGGAAGGCCGCAACCCAGCAGGTTTTCTGGCTCCCCATAAAAAGCTATTTTTCACTGCAGAGTGGAATCAGGCTGGCTTGAGCTGTAGTTGAAACTGGCTGAGCCACTAAGGCACAGTCACATTTCCACTGATACCCGCAACCAAGCCTCTAAGGCACAGTCACTTTTCCACTGATACCCACAACCAAGCCTCTAAGGCTCAGTCACATTTCCACTGATACCCACAACCAAGCCTCTAAGGCACAGTCACTTTTCCACTGATACCCACGACCAAGCCTCTAAGGCACAGTCACTTTTCCACTGATACCCACGACCAAGCCTCTAAGGCACAGTCACTTTTCCACTGATACCCACAACCAAGCCTCTAAGGCACAGTCACATTTCCACTGATACCCACAACCAAGCCTCTAAGGCACAGTCACTTTTCCACTGATACCCACAACCAAGCCTCTAAGGCACAGTCACATTCCCACTGATACCCGCAACCAAGCCTCTAAGGCACAGTCACATTCCCACTGATACCCGCAACCAAGCCTCTAAGGCACAGTCACATTTCCACTGATACCCACAACCAAGCCTCTAAGGCACAGTCACATTTCCACTGATACCCACAACCAAGCCTCTAAGGCACAGTCACATTTCCACTGATACCCACAACCAAGCCTCTAAGACACAGTCACTTTTCCACTGATACCCACAACCAAGCCTCTAAGACACAGTCACTTTTCCACTGATACCCACAACCAAGCCTCTAAGGCACAGTCACATTTCTACTGATACCCACAACCAAGCCTCTAAGGCACGGTCGCTTTTCCACTGATACCCACAACCAGGTTGCTAAGGCACAGTTGCTTTTCCATGGTTACCCACAACCAAGCCTCTAAGGCACAGTCGCGTTTCCACGGCTACCCACTGCCAAGTCGCCAAGGCACAGTCTCCTTTCCGCTGGACACCACACAGCCTCAGTCTCACATCAGGCTGGAGGTGCTGCTGCCCCCCCTCCCCCCCCCCCGCCCCCCCCCGCTCCTCTAAAACAGAAGGAACAGGAAGTTCTGCAGCAGAGTCAGAATGTTTTTTTTTCTTTTTCCTTTAGTTTGATGCTTTTTCCTTTTGCTTCTGTGAGCGAAAGAAGCACAGGAATCAGCAGTCGAGCCATGCGTCTTTGCAGGAGGAAGCGGTGCAGCCACGGCCCCCGCCAGCATACTCCCCGCGCGGAAAAAAACCGCCTTTGGTGAACGGGATGCCGCCAGGGACACGTCTTGGCCGAGACGAGTTATCTGAACCGAATGCGAATCCACCCACAGCTCACTTGTTAGGGGGCCGGTGACAGAAGCAGCCAAAAGTGCTGCAGTTGTTCTTCGGCTGGACAAAAACCAAAAAAAAACAAAAAATAGCAAACCAGCACGAACCTACACAGCCTCGCGCCACCTCGGCAGAGTGAAAGGGGCGAACAGCAGCGCTCTCAGAACTAGAGAGGGGAACAGGCCGCTGGTTCACACCGGACAGTAATGAGCTGAATCAGGCTGTCAGACTCCTGGCCTGTACAGAAACCAGTCCTCCTCCCGGGATGAAACTACTGAAGCTCTTTCCTACAGTCTGAACTTGGTCGATGGGAATTACCTGAAAGATGCTTCAAGCATCAGCAGAGAGAAACTAACGAGCCCTATTTGCTCAGGCTTCGTAACTCACCATGAACAAGCGGGTGGGGGGTTTGAGCGCAACCTGGCGCCCCAGTTTCTTCACCTTCAGCACACAGAAAAATAACTCAGAGGGCTGGGAAACCGGAGGGCAGCTGAGCCTACGCTCTCGTTCGGCAAGAGCCCTTCTGCTCGGTTTTTCCGCGTCTGAGCACGGGTACCGTCCCCAGGCCTCGAAGAGGTGAGCCACGAAGCCCAATACCAAAACACCGAGCCACTGAGCGAAGAGTCCCGCGCTCCCAGAACACAGCCACTGAGCGAAGAGTCCCGCGCTTCCAGAACACAGCCACTGAGCGAAGAGTCCTGTGCTTCCAGAACACAGTTGGACACTGACCCTGTCCACAGGATTCAAACCTAACATTCAAATATCTGATCCATAAAGAGGCAGCCCCTTTCTTTTGCAAACTCATTTCGTGGGGGAAGGAAAAACTTCATCATTCACACTGAAAAAATAAAGACAATGGCAGCTAAATGATAGTGTACGACAAATTTATCTAATTTTACCACCAAATCCAAAATTTGTCGCTGAATGAATTTCAACCGCAAATAAATGCATTCACTTGATTAGGCGCCTGTGCACAGACAGGAGGTGCAGACAGGAGGTGCAGACGGGAGGCGCAGACGGGAGGCACAATTGGGAGGCGCAGGCAGGAGGTGCAGACAGGAGGTGCAGATGGGAGGTGCAGACGGGATGCACAGACAGGAGGTGCAGACAGGAGGTAGAGAGAGGAGGTGCAGATGGGAGGTGCAGACAGGAGGTACAGAGAGGAGGTGCAGGCAGGAGGGGCCAGATGGGAGATTCAGACAGGAGGTGCAGACGGGAGGTGCAGACAGGAGGTGCAGATGGGAGGTGCAGACAGGAGGTACAGAGAGGAGGTGCAGGCAGGGGGGGCCAGATGGGAGATTCAGACAGGAGGTGCAGACGGGAGGTGCAGACAGGAGGTGCAGACGGGAGGTGGAGACAGGAGGTGCAGAAGGGAGGTGCACTCCTGTGATTAATACAGGGGCTGCAGGTAAAAGTCCGTCCATCTGTTTCCAATTTAAACATTTAATTCTCAAGGGGAGTGTTTAAACCTGCCCACCACCCTGTGCTCCCAGACCTCACGTACCTTTGAAATCCACTGACTTATCTCGACGTTAACAGCCGGAGACAGAACACACAACTCTGGTGTTTTTCACAGGGCCAGGGGAGTCTAGCTCAACTGTACTAGCTCTAATTTCTTTGAAGCAGAAAAGGGCCAGATCAGCAGATTTCCATCAATATTTATGGGGCACGCTGCACAAACACAACAGAGGCTTCGGCGGAGGTTCTACAGCGGGGGAAATTCACCCGCATAGAGGGTGAGCCTGGACCTTGACAGAATAATCAAATAGCAAAAAAAAAGTGCAAAAGAATTTTGAGGGGAAAAAAAACCATCATCACCCTGACACACAATGTCCAGTCTTCACACAGTGTATGTGGTAAAAACTGTAAGGCTCTATTTGCGGACCATTCAAATTCCTCCTTCGTTTAGTTAATATAAACGAAAACAGTGTTTCCAAGGGTTAATGTCCTGGCGTTCGTTTAAAGTATAAAAGGTATAGAAACGCAAAAAATAAAATAATAAAACACTCGCATGCCACTAATTATCCATCCAGGACACATCCATTAGAAAAGGGGTCACAAAGCCAAGTTAACAAAAAGAAAAAGTACAGAATTTTATTCAAGCATATGCTATGGAAAAAAGCAAAATGCCAAAGTGTTCTGCCAGCATCACCAGCATTGTCTTTTTTTCATAGTATGCTTGAATAAAATTCTCTATTTCTTAACTCACGGCTTCACGTCTCATTTTTAAATTGATTTATCCTGATTTTTAGAGGCACACAAGTTTTTATTTTTCACATTTCTACATCCTTCCTTTAGTTTCCAGTGATTGGATGCTGGTGCAGAAACTGCAAAGAATCACGGGTAGTGTGACATCACTGTATAAACGTATTTTAGCCCTCCAGACTGTCCGGAACCCTCTGGGGCAGTGGTGGTAGCCTGAGTCCAAAATGACTTCCTAAGTCCCCTTTGAGGCTGTTGACAGTGATGCTTTAATAAACAGTACAGCCTGTTCTGCCAGCATCATCAGCCTGGCACCTAACAAAGAAGCTTTTTTTTCATGTGCTGTAATCTGGCAAGAGTTTGGTAAGCAAGCCTCTGCAAAACAACAGCGTTTTTGTTGTCAGTGGTACTTGCTGCAAATCAGCATCAAATTTGGACTGAATGTCACGGTTGGCTTTAGATCCCGTGGTGCTGTGATTTAGCACCAGTGCTCCTGATGGCTTTATTAGTTACACTGAACGCTACTCACTGGTCACTACCCTTGGATTTTCCCAAAAAAAACAGGTATGGTGCAGTCTTCACCGGGTGGTCATATCTACAGACACACCCCAGTGACTGATTATTGGCTCTCAACCCCCCCCGGCCAACAGCTGATTAAATACACGATGATTGCTTTGAACAGGACACATTGTGGAGGGGGGGGGGGTGGGGAACGCATTGGAAGAAATGCATGAACACATTCCATCAAACACACCTTTGAGCTTATCTCCAAACACAGATGTTGTTATAAAAAAAAATAGCCAAGCACCTTACACATTTCTTCAAGAGCAAAGTTTGGATTCCATCTTTCCATGGCAGACCTTAAATTTTATGTTTCTGTCATACGCCTTGAATTTGATGTTTCTGTGATATGAATTGAATCTGATGTTTCTGTGATATGAATTGAATTTGATGTTTCTGTGATATGAATTGAATCTGATGTTTCTGTGATATGAATTGAATCTGATGTTTCTGTGATATGAATTGAATTTGACGTCTCTGTGATATGAATTGAAATTTGAACGTTCCCGTGACTTGAACTTCGTCTTTCCGTAAGAGGCATCTTTCCTCCTCAGACTCGAATCGCTAGGCCTTGGCGTGCTGGCGGTACCTTTCCTCTCTCGCCATAGCAACGGGGTGAGAAGTTAACTCTGAGGGCGACTAGCCGGGCAGAGGAGCGATGTAGCGACCAGTCCCGGGACCCCGCAGCGGGCGGTGAACAGACGTCCTCCTGGCAGGCCGTCGCTCGCCTGGCTGAGACGCGCGGCGTTTCAATCGCGCCCGCGCGCCCCGAGACTGCGTGGCGCGGCGCGCGTCGTCCGACGCCACGGAACAGGAAGCGTCCGATTCCAAACGGGCAGCATCGCCCCCCCTCGACGAAGGGAAGCCGGGACACGGACGACGTTTGTCTTCCGACTCCAGGGAAGGGACGAGAAGAAGCAGAGCCCTCGCCGTCGCCTGGAATGCGTGGGATCCTCAGGCTCACTCTCTCTGATTGCAGCTACCGGCTTTTTTTCTTTTTCCTTTCCGGAGGATGTGAAAGCGGCGTGTTGATTTTAGAGAGTTCCCAGATTCCCCGTGAACTCGGTCTAGCTGGTCCCCCAACGCCGGATATCGCTGAACGTGGTGGCGGACGGCCACCGTCGCGGGCCAATTCTGGCACGTTCGTCGTCTGTGCAGTACGCGGCGTCCTGTCGGTGGTTTATCGGGAGACACCGCCACTCCAGCAGTGCCACATTACATTTTCCCAACTGTGTCTAAATCCGCCAGCAGCCAATATAAGCATCCAGGGGGTCCCAGTCAATGTCCCCCAGCAGATGCTTTTTCATCCATAGCCAGCTCTGGCTAGCTCACAGCAGGGTTTTATTGGCCCAATGTCAACCATTAGCACCGGCACACAGTTGAATTCATCTAATATAATCCAACGACTATCAGTCATCTGCCTAAGTTAGCAAAACGTACATTAGAATAGGATATAAGTGGCTGTCAATGTTGGTTTCCTAGAAGTTTTTCATTGCACAGCTGACAAATGTGAATTTTGGAATTTTGGTTCCAAAAGACCCATTGTCTGCCAATAGCTCTGAAATCTCCCAACAGTGGTTAATCTGTCCCCAGATAGCATTACGCCTATGACATATGGTGTAATATTTCCCAGCAACTTGTTATCAGTTGGTAGCATATGCTGGCCAGAGAATAGTACATTACAATAAACCAATAATTCATCATGTTTTTTTTGTCAACTGGAAGTACACAGACATTGGCCCAAAATCATTTGTCAGCTGTATGGGGTTGGTATACTGATCAATCAGGTTTCAAATGGACAACCGTCCTCTATCAGTATTGATACAGGACTGTATGTGCTAGAATTGTTCACTTACCTGTTTCTAGACAGTATTTTTGAAACAAGTAGAATGAAGCTGGAAAATTGTAGCACAATTCCAGTGTTTTCAGACTGACTTGTGGGATTGAAATGATTTGAAAAGAATATTTTATTTACCTATTTCCTCAGTAATCACATTAAATTTGCATATTTTTGAGTGGAAATGGCAAGAATGGATCCTTTCCTGAGCAAACACAGATTTTGTTTCCTTTGTGTATGCAGCAACCTGATTGAAAGCTCTGTATTTTTAGCGGCTTCTTATTTTTGCACTTTCATTATCTTTAAGGACAAACTTGCCTTTTATTTTAACCAATGACAACAGCTTTGGTTAGTGATTTAGAAATCAGACGGGCAACCCTGCTCACATACCACTTGTCACATAACCTTTTTTTAATCAATTAACCTCTCAAAAAGAGAGCGGGTGCTTCTGCAACTGTCAGGTTAAATCAATTAATAAATAATATAAACTGTAAGAGATGAAAACTTTGGCCAATAGAGATCCTGATGAGACCATTAAGCTATTTTTGTCTTAGTGCTGGGCTAAATCAAAAACCTGCACCCACATTGGCACTTTTCAGATAAGATTGGACACCCCTCGATTGTTGGCTAGTGTTAGGTAGTTCTGTTATATCTGAAAATCAAGTATCATAAGACCCACAATCTTTATGTATGTTTACTCAAATTGAATACTAACGACAGCTCAACTGTGAACCAGATTATACATTAGCAAACGGAATGTGCTACACCTGTAATAAATGCTGACTAGCTTACTTGAAGCTTATCTCTGTGCTGACGATGCTGAACTCTCAACAGCAGATGCGTAGGTTTCACCCCAATATGGTAAGGTCATCACTAGTAGACCACCAACAGCAACCTACAGTATTAAAGACAGGGGTAAAACCCACAACAAAATGCTTATGAGCAACGATTCAGACCGAGGATTTAAAGGGAACGAGAACTAGACGATTTTTTATTCCGTTGCACCTGTTGGAATGCTGTTGCCGGCACAGCAGCGACATCTACAGTAGGCTAGGGCAAGTAATGGATCTCAAGCAAACTATGTAAAAAATTGAAGGCAATCCTCTTCGAAAATGAAAACAAACAACAACAAAAAAACCCGCATATTTTTGTAAAATCACAACTGTTAAAAAATATGCACGTAGTTCAGAGTTAAGACCTATTTTACAACGTATGGTATTTTTCACTTTTTAAGGCGATCACAAGGTCACTTAAGGTAACTTACCGCTTTTCAAATGTGTTGGCTAATGATTGTCATTAGTAGCCTAGGCTACACCAAAAAAGGGGATTCAGTATCAAAATTTAAAAAGATACAGGGCCTACATTTCATATCGAATAATCCAGAATAGTATTCTAAAATTGGACATATCCAGCTAGCTATTAACAGCTTGTGTGGCGATGGGCAGAACTTCGAGTAGGCCTACAATAAGCATAAATGACAAGTATGTGGATAAATGTTACTGTAACTTTTAGCGAAATACGCGTAGTGAAAATGAAAAGGACGTGAAATCTCACACACGCCGAAACTTAAATCAGCAAGGAAAAGAAAATCTACAACTACTTGTATGCATCATTAGCGAGCCACCTTAGAATCCAGGTGTACATTAGCCTACCTGTGGAATCTGCATCGCAGAGAAGCCGTTGTTTTTTTTCTAACCACGTAGGACTACACTGTAGTTTACCATTTACTTCATAAAGTAAGCAAGTCTACCCTCTAGTGGCATATCATTTTAATAGCAAAACCTGGAGACATGCCAAGACTAACCTCCAACCAACACCTTTTCCGTCTACTATATTAAAAATACAAAAATTGCAACTAGTGAATTGGAACTGACAGTAAATACACTTTATGACGAATTTGTCATTTCACTATACTCACCTCAGTAGTGACATAACTGTGAATAAACACACTATGCCAATCAAATAATCTTATTGAATGAACAAATAAGGGCATCTGTATGGATATGAATCTTAAACACATTTGTGAACACAGACATTAACTGTAAAAAACTAGACTCCCCAGTAAAATATTTTATCCAGTGCAGATGGGATCACTGTGCAGCAGGAGATATGAAGCTATAAATCAGACAGCGACTAACTGATGTAATTCCAGACCTGGGTCAAATACGTATTTGTTTTGGATTCAAATACTTTTAGTGCTCTATTAATCTTGCCTGGTGTAATTAAACCTGCCAAGACTAGAAGGCGTGGTTTGCACTTTTTGTGAGTATTTCATTGCTTCCAATACACCAGGCAAGATCAGTAAAGTGTATAAAATTATTTGAATCAAAAACAAATACGTATTTGACCCAGGTCTGTGTAATTCCTATCCCAGTTATCACAGAACCTAACGTGTATGTGTAAAGAGACTTTACTTCATTTCACAGGATGTTTCTTATGCTGAATAGACAACATAAAATAACCTGTCCACAGCTGCTGAGCCTTGACCAGCAGATTTGAAAAGGCTCATGGGAATATTACAACAATAATAATTCTTCTTCATTCCACACAATTTGGATATAGTAACACACACTAATAACACAGTCGAAACTGAATCTAGAACTAAACTCAACTGTATATGCAGTGGCACAGTAAAATTTGAATGACTACACAATTCCATTCCATTTTCAATAAACCTGTCTGATAAAACAGCCAAACTCCACTGAATCTCTGAACTGGAAATGAAAAAACAAAGATTTCAAATGAAGAGAGCATCAGCCATGAAACATTTTATTGCTCGACTCCAAAGTAATACGCAGTGACTCAATGGCCAGGCATTTTTCCCCAGAAAGAAAGAAAAAAAAAACACGATAAAAGCTTAGTACCACTATATACACTGTATATTACATTAAGTGTGTCAAACATCTCATTGCCCAAAGTAATCCAATGAAGTATTTCCTCAGTGTAAGGCACAAGTACAGTCTTCAGTTGTGATTCAATCACTGCAAGATTGTAAAAACGGACAAACCGAGCAAATTAATCACATGCTTATGCAATTAAGAGCAGAGATTTGTGGGAAATAAAAGTTTAAGGTTTTCAAGGAACGGAGGTTTACAGCCCAGTAAAACCCGAGACTGTGTGTTACTGCAGCACTCAAGATTCAATTTACCAGAAACAGTATCAATAAAAAACAAAGCAGCAGAAAAGGTACCCATTTTAAACAGGCCGTTTCAGAGGCTGGTCTCCCTTCCGCAATTTAGCGAAAGAAAAAGGGAAAACCTAACAAACGGTTTTCATGCTGGCGGACACAGTCTGCATTCTAATGAGCTCGCTGAGACCAGTCATAACAAAAAAAAAGAGAAAAAAATATTTATACAAGAACCCAAGGATAAGCAGGAAAGAAATTACAAAAAAAAAAGAGAAAGAGAACTGCAGGTGTATACAGGGTTGCTCGATAGTGTTGTCCTTTTTATTACAGTAAACCTTTTCACAACCCGTCGCTTTCTGGTAAGGGGTTTAACGGCTGGGCTGTGTACTGCCAGGAGAGTTGAGGCTGCTGCGGGTTAGCGTAGTCGCTATCGCAAGTCTGCTCTAGCGCGCTGGGAGGGGGCAGGAGCTGGGCACACCTGGACCCAGCCCACGGGGGGTCCAGAGAGGGAAAGAGATACCTGAAACAACGGAGACAGAAAGGAAAGAACGCACAGAAAGGGAGAGGAGGGGAAAAAAAACAGAACAAACAAAAAAAAAAACAACACAATAAAGAAAAACAAAAACAAAGAGAAAAGGTAGAAATTACAAGGAGAAACAAGGGGACAGAAGAGACTCCACACACCTTCAAAGAAAGAAAATGAGAAAATAAGCGGACATGGAATAGGGAAAAAGGATGTGACGTCTTTTCACAAAACAGATGCACAACCTCAGAAATCAGAACGTTGCTCAAAACTTGGCAAGAACGCAGAATAAGAAAATATGGTGCAAATATCTGTTAGATGAACAGCAACGAATACTTTACCAGATGCTGCATTGTTACATACATTATCTAAGATAAAGGCTGGTGTCAACTGACCTCAAAACACTCATTTGTAAATTCGTACTACCGCTAACAAAAAATGGCCCCGGGTTTATTTTCTTACAGTGCTAGTGTCTAACAGTAAGACACCTGGGGCCAATGGTGCTACAGCCTTTGCAGGGCTGCAGGAACATAACATTAGATGTGTTCTCATCTTTGACAGCCGCTGCGAAAAGCTCGTTTCCAGTGTTGAGCCGTTTCCAAAATTCGACACCCGTGTAAATGTTGTAGGAAGAAAAGAGTTGGGGGGGAAAAAATGCTTCACAGTGGCAAGGAACAGGACAAACAAACAGCAGATTCAAACTAAGAGCGGCACGTGGAAAAAAACGAACTTTATTGTTCACCGTATAAATATAAGTGACCTTGAAGTGTTTCAAAATTCATTTAGAAATCTACAAAAGCATTCAATTTTCCATTATGTACACCCGGAATGCAGACTCGGAATGTTTTCTTTTTTTGTTGTTTTTTTTCGGGAGATTTCGACCATTATTCCTTCACATCCCAGAGTGTTGCCGAGCACCCTGCCGTCGTTTGCCTATGCGGTCTTTCGGCCAGATTCCAGGTTCGTTCTCTTCCCAGCCGAGCCCCGCTTCACAAAGGCGTGGCTGGGACCCTGGCTTTTCCATTTTTTTTTTTTGTCTCAGAAAAGTCCTCAAATCATTTGAGCAGCTTCGCCGTGGCCATTCTTGGCTGCGCTGCCGCTCCTCACAACTGAGTTTCAAGAGACAAAAACTGGCATATTCTCAATATTCTATTGAAAGAAATAAAAGATGTACAGGGCCCTCAACCAACATATGGAAAAAGACTCTGGGAATGCTTTTTTTTGACAGAGAAACAATTGTATCATCCCTTACAGAAACAACTTTTTTTTTAAAAACAACATTTCTGCATTAGATAAGCAAGTGCTCAGGATTTCGTTTTTGCACGGATGCAAGTGGCATCAATCACGTGACAGAACGTCGGCATTCCAGTTTTTCCGACCGAACGAAGAGGCCGAAAAAACAAACTGCAGGGCCACAGAGAAGGAGCAGAGGATTCTGGGATTAGTAGTATGCAGGGTGCTGCTGTGTCTTTGGTGAAGTGGCTCTACGCAGGGGAGGGGCAAAGTGAGCTCTCTGTCCGTCCCTGTGTGCGCATGCAACAAGCAGCAAAACATTACATTACTCCAATTAGGCAGGCATCAGCTGAGCTGTCTTTCTGTTAAAATAAACACACAATACACGTGAAGAGAAGGGGAGGGCGTGTTACTGTTTGGCAACAATTCTTTTTTTTTTTAAAAAACAAAAAAACATCTGAAATCAGACAATCGTACACGCACAAACGATTACACAAATGCAAACACACACACACACACACACAGACACACACACTCAACAAATGCAACATTCACAAATCAAGCAAATTGTACAAAACACAGCAGAACGTAGGCCGTAAACACGACGTGACCTTAGTAGAGCAGTAAGGCTCCATTCTGGGGGAGGATTAGCTTAAAGGCTATTCAAGTTCAGCTGCGATCCGTGGGGCAAACCAGGCAAACGATGTCGCAATGGAATCGTTCCAGACTGACGGTGTGTGTGGTGTTGGCTCTTACGCAAACCATTTTACACCAGAAGGTGAACATCTTTCCATAATCTTTCCGTGCACGACAATGGCCCATTTTGTTCAACTGAGATTTGATAAGAGAACCCGAAAGCTATCAACTGAGACAGAATCCCAGCTGTGCAAACCAACAACTGCCCTCTTTTCATAAACACACTGCCCTGACCACACATCGAGCACAAAGACGAACAAACAAGACAACTGGTCCATCAAGACAACATTTAACAGAACTATACAGTAATGAGTAAATCTACACTACAGCTCTTTTCAGTTATTCAGATCCTTCCTGTCACCACTATAGACCCTCTGTATAAATATATCCCATTTCCCAAAGTGCACTTGGGTAAATCATATTGAAGAGAATCTGGAAAACCTCATCTGTGAGTGAATATGAAATTATAAAAACATTTAACCCTCAGGACTTCACGTAAACTGAAAAGGTTCACCTCTTTTTTGACTAAAAACAGGGGCAAGGATCCAACATGGCACTTTGGTTTGTGCTCCTATAATTCCTCCGCATTATCCTGTGTGGCCTCAGTAGTCAGAAGTCAAGTTTAGCTGATCTACAGAGATTAAAAGACCCTCTCCTTAACCGTAACTTTATTTAAGAGCACATCGGTAAACAAACCTAAATTTAGCATCTTGCTGTTAGCAAGCTCATCACACCCCACACTGAAACTGAACAGGCCTTATTGGTGGGATAAACGTCCCCTGCTTTGAGGTGGTGGTGGGGGTGGGGGTGGGGGGGGGGGGTGTGGGGGGGTTACGTGTGATGCGCCACGCCTACCTTCCGGCCAACGTCCCGTTCAGGGAGCCCTGCGGGGCCCCGGGCCCCCCCACGGCGTTCGGCGCCCCCTGCTGCCCGGACGAGCCGCTCACGGGGCTGCCGTCGCCTTTCAGGATCCCCGTGCACTTCCAGGTCCCCATGTAGTTCGCTGCGGAGAGCGCGGTCGCGGTTAACATCGCGGTTTCGCCAGGGTTAAGTCAGGGCTCCCCAGCACTGGTCCTGGAGATCTAACTGTCCTGCATGTTTTAATTTCGCCCCTGACTTGGCATGCCTGATTCTACTAATTAGCAGTAATCCAGATCAGTAGCTGTTGAATGAGGTGTGCTTTGTTAGGCTTGGAGTGAAAACCTACAGGGCAGTAGATCTCCAGCAACAGGGTTGGGCAGCCCTGTGTTACGTATTTATCAACCCTGATCATATGTTTGCATTTGCGTGTTACATTTGAGCCGGGTTGATAAAGGGCAGGCTCATACTGCACACTCACAGCGGTCGCGTGCGTTCGACTGCGCCGGATACTCACCTTTCCAGAGCCGCACGCAGCCGTCGTCCCCGGAGGAGGCCAGGAGGGTGCCGGTGATGTTCCAGCTCACGCGCCACACCTGGGAGCTGTGGTTATCGAACTGCGCCACAATCTGCACCTCCAGCCTGGTGGGGCTCGCCGAGGATGCCGTCTCCGCCCTGCCAATCACACCGGGGAGCCAGGGCCGTCAGGGTTCGACGGAGCGCGTGCGTGAGCGCGGGTTCGCTCGCGATACGCGCCCAGGCTAACCGACCACGTGACGCAAACCCTGAGCACGTGTGTCTACTGCTGTACCAACAGCAGCTCTACAGCTGAGATACATAAGCGCCACCATTCAGTCATCTGTACGACAAAGGAAACATGAGTCTTATGTAGCAGAAGGAACCCACGTGCACTTTCATTGGTGCATTTGCATAACATGTGCCCTTTGACGAATGCCCTCCAGCTCACCGAAGCGGTATTAGCTTGAAGATGCGAACGTCCTTGGTCGCTATGGCCAGCACGTGGAACGACCGCCCCAGGTTGGGAGCGAAGGCGATGTCGTGCACGGGGTCCGTCACGGTCATAAGGGTCTCCACCTTGGCGTACTTCCTGCCACGAGGAAATCAATGAAGCCCTCTCAGTGGCAATTCGCAGGACCCCGACATTAAGGCTTGGCTCAGTTCCATTATTCCCGCCCACTTGTTACAAAAGGGGAGCGGAGTGGGAGAGGCCACAGGGGGGGTCTGTACGTACCTCGTGTTTTCGTTGTACTCGTAGATCTGAACCTTTCCGGCGTACGTCACGCTGCCGTCGTCACTGCCCACGGCGATCATCGGCGGGTGGGCGCGGGAACTGAGCACAGCGGCGGGGAAAAACAGCAGCCGTCAGCAACGGGCGTCGGTCGGAGGAGCCGGCCGTCTCCGCCGTACGCAGCGAGACACGCACACTAGAACACCGTCTGCACCACAGAGCCAGTCGGGAGAAAGGGGCAAAAAGGGCGGGGGTCGAGGGACCTGTACCAGGAGGGGTTCCAGGAGATGCAGCTGCAGCTGAGCTTGCAGGAGATCTCGTGCTGCAGGGACCACTGGCTCAGGTTCATCACGTCCGGCGCCTCGTAGATCCGCACCACCCCGTCCGCCGAGCACGTGGTCAGCATCAGGCCCATGTGCTTCGGGGCGAACTTCACGTCCGTCACCGAAGTCCGGCTGTCCACCAGCGTGGTCCTCTTGATCTGGAGAGCATTGGGGGGAAATCGTTCGACTGAGGTTCGTTTAATTAAAGCCCCACATCTATTACACTTCAAAACGCCAAAGCAATGATTGAAACACGAAAAAAAATGTGCAAGCATAACACTTGATACAATGCCATTTATTATCATACTGTACATGATGTGCATTAAAACCTGCCAATTATCTGCAAGCCATTCAAACAGCAAAGGACACCATTTTTAATTAATGAAAAAATGTGTGTTGTATGTACTATTGAGAAAATACTTCTTTCTTCTCCATGCATTGTGTATCACGGAGAGCAACACAACGATGGCCCAGAAAACTAGATGTGTCAATAATCTGAAATACTCTCAACCTCTCCCTTAGATTTAAAAAAAAATCTCTTCCCTGTGGCTCACCCAATGGCTCTGTCCCCTCTGCTTGTCGTTGGATTCGCCCACAATCTCCTCCCACACGGCCGCTGTCCGGTCGAAGGAGCAGGAGGCCAGCACCTGCCCAAACTCAGGGTGGGCCCAGGTCACGCGCCACACCGACCCGCTGTGAGTCTGGAAACGGGCGAAGAAAAATGTTCAGTTCAGTCTTTACTGGAGCGGAGCTGGAAACGGCTCCCTCTTGCTGTTGAAAGCTACTAAGTGTTTACCTTCCAGCTGGCTGTACAGTGCCATTCCCCCGTCTCACTTTTGTCCCAAACCTGAAACAGCAAGGGCAAGGCCAACTGACGTTAATTCATTGATCGGGTAGAAAGCAATACAGCTGTTTACAAAGTGGCCTGTTTATATATAGCTTAAGTGGTAACTGTCGGTGAACACTGGCATGTTTATATATAGCTTGCAGTAAGTACCAAGGGTTGCCAGAGAACGGCGAGTACCTACAGAAATGCTGTTGTTTTACAGTTTATTTTACAAAGTCAACAAACTACCTGGATAGCAATCAAATCTACATGCATACGGGTAACGGGACATAGATTATCAGCATCATTTTATTTTCCTGGCATGTATAGACGCATTTTCTTTACATGCATATTTGCTAGATTAACTTGGCTAACTATACGGTTAATTTAATAATTATCTACTGTTAGACCAATGGCACTAGCACCGAAATGCTGCCGGTTTAATGCGCAACAATGCACTTCGGTCGGCATAGCAAACTAGCTCTAAAACCGTAAAACGCCAGCGCAGTTTGACCGAACACGGACAGCTATCCACTGTCCTACCTTGACACTTTGGTCACTGGAACAAGTCGCCATTCGCCGGCCGTGAAAATCGTAGGATACATCATGGATGAGATCTTTGTGGTCCGCTGCAATGCTCCGAGCAACAAACATTTTCGCGTGCTACACATTCGCTGCCCGTATACAACTTATTTGAGAAGGTCCGCTGGTTCTTTTTATAATTAACCAAAGTTCTTCTGACCCTGGATTACTGATCTATGGCAGATCAGTACATGATGTCACCGCCACAATTCAACACCACGTTATTCAAATCTTTTTTCCATTTCTTCTTTCGTAGATTTCTTGTGTGGTACATAGCCATCAAAGGTCCATACTGCCACCTACTGTAGTGGAGTTTGGAGCAATCGATGGCTGAACTTCCAGTAGAACGTGAACAGTATCTACAAAAGTCCTGGTTTTATTTTTCAACTTTATATAGATCTAAAGAAACTAAAAATCAGTTATTACAATAATGACTAAATGTATCATAATTTCGCTATATCTCAATTTGTCAAAAGCAAATAAAAACATAAATCCAAGTCATTCCTTATGGTATGTTGTCATTTCACTGAACAAATACTGTTAATTGCATTGCCATTTACTGATTGATAAAGTTTAATGAATAAATATAGTCTATTGTCAAAAAAGTCTGAATTACAAAAAAATGCTATTTCTTATGTCCTTATATTTATTTCTGTGTGGGTTACTTTGGTTTGCCACATTGGGATGGTATGCTAAGAATGCCATCCACGAAGTTCCAGGCTGGCAGCACATAGCCAAAACTTACACAGCCAAAGTTCACCAAACAGTTATTAATATATTTGATACGTTTTTCTGTATAATTCTCATTTGTTATGACCAACAACGCTTTGCTGGTTTTCAAAACATTCACATTGGACTGCATAATTATGTGATAATATGTGATAATACATAATATGATTTTTGCTCAAAATGTGCATACATTATTATTCAAATTTAATTTTATACAACTGCATACGTGATAATTAAAGGTAAGGGACCTAAGGAATATACTAATAGTGATCTTTAAATGTTTATGTTTTGAAAATCATTTATTTGTGCATGTGTTTTTTTATTTTCTAACCAAAAAAATATAATATGAGATAATAATAAAAATTTAATTTTCCCTTTCCGGTAACCGTCACCTCAACTCTCATGTCTTAACTCCAGTAAAGGGCACTGCGGGCACGACACTTCAGCGCAGAAGGACCCATTGGACATGCGCAGAAGCGCACTCGATGTTGATGTCAGTTTCCGAGGACGCGCAGTATATTTCGTTGCGCTCTGGCAAATGGCTGTACTGGAAGATGTGTGATGAGTGAAGCCGTAAATAGTACGAGTAGCTACACATTTTTAAAGACTGGAGCGATCGACGGCGTAAAATGGACCAGGAGTTTGCGGACATAGACTCACAGGGGCGGTGGCAGAACCTATACGTAGTAAGTTACGACTGGCAGCGATGGTATCCTTTTACTTTTGTTGGAGATGTCTGGTGAGTGTTTCGACTTCAGCACCAGTTTCCAGGCCCGGAGCCCGTGTCGGTGTCGGTGAGGCGCTGCGAAGCTAAAGGCGAAAGCGCCTGCGTAGCTTTAAAAACAGGTTATGCTGTTCGCAGGCGGTGAATTGCCAGGAATGTGAGAGGTTTATGGTTACCGTCTATGTTCACGGTAAACATAGCTAAGGCGGACACCCAGCGACTGCTGGTGGGTCTTAGTTTTCTGGCTAAATAACCACCTAGCTACATAAATACGGACGTATAATAGCTGTTCAAAATGCCCATAAGCCTTGTAACTTAATCTAAGTAACGTGTTGGTCTGTCCATCCTTCAAGACATCGCACGTTTAACGTTAGGATAAGACGTTGCTTTGTCAGATAGATCAATAAATTAAGTACTAGCCGCAAAGTAGCTAGTCTGTGGATAAGTTGGCGTTTTGTAGTTAAGTTAGGGTGCTAACATACACAGCAAGTCAGTAGCTTACGTTAATGTAACTTCGCTAGCTAGCCCCAGTTGTAAATACAACTACAGCAAGCCACCTAGGTAACGTTAAGACTTTCCCGGAAACGTGCGATATGACGGTTAATGAGAAGTCAGACTTCCCGAAAAAGTGCAGATTAAACTGAACGACTGTCTCTTTGTTGAACTTAACGTTCGAACACGCTAAACAAGAACATTTGTTTTAGAGACTCCGATGTCTAAATCAGCCGATTTAGCTAACAAACCATTGTCTGTGGTACGTTAGCTAAGTCGACGAGCAAACCTTACGTATCCTATTACAGCCAGTTTTAACGGCACAGACATTTCTTCCCTGATCTGGTCGTGATTATATTTTGCCCATTATACACAGTGTATTGTTATCAATAATTATGCCAGGTAACGTTTGCTAGCGTTAAACTGTTGTGGAGGAAATCGGTGGAGCCACAGCGTGGGACATATCAACCTTTTTAGCGTAATTAAGGCCCCCTTTGAATGACATGAGTACATAACTGCACGGGAATGGCGAATCCATCAGAATTAAATATCTTTTTAAAATTTGTTTTGTACTAATATTTGCAATTTTGTCGAGTGCATCAATTGGGACATGGAACGGTATCCGCTATAATTTAGTTGGCTAGCTAGGTGCCCGGTTTTACATTAGTGATGACGTTTAAAGATAGCTAATTTTCAAGGGCAATTAAGCACGTGTAAAACAGTATCAGTAGCATTTAGCGTAGAGGAATTGCACCTTATCGTAGCTTCTTAGAACTGTTTATCTAGCCTATAATGTTCCGCCGTTTTATTTAATCAGACTGCTATCACTTCATTGCAACACCGGGAAGCCATGTGTTCAAGTCTATATTTACTGTAAATGTTAAATAAATCTATTTGTCTGTTTTCCTTTTTCTTTTTGGATGAGTTTCAGATAAGGCTGAGTTTCAGTATTTAAACCCTTTTTGTTTTCAGGAAATTCGTAGTCAGTCCCATGAATGTCCGTACAAGGTGGCGAAATATCCAGAGAATAGGAATCGGAACCGGTATAGAGACGTCAGCCCCTGTAAGTGTCGGAACCTCCTCATCCCTGCTTCATTACCCGAATGTACTGTATATATTAAGCTAATGCATTATTTGTTTAATATAAATGCAATTGATTTATATATGTGCACCGTCTGTAGTTTTTGCAATTCACTAACTGTATACAATTCTGTGCATTAATCCAAATTTTGTGCCTTCATTTTAGTTGATCACAGTCGAGTAAAACTGAAAAATTCAGAAAATGACTACATTAATGCCAGCTTAGTTGTGATGGAAGAGGCCCAAAGAAGTTATATATTAACACAGGTAAGTGCTTCGGAACACTTATCACTTGTAAGAACCCCTGTGGCTTGTATAATTTGACATGCTGGGCATGTCAGCATAATTGTCAAAATTCACAAAATACCAATAACTGCTGTTTGCTCTGTCACTGACTGACGAAATTGATACAGGCTGCAACGTGTATACTGTAAGCAAAAATAGTTGATCGTTCTTGATCTGATTTGTACATCCACGTATAACTCGTGTTTATCAGGACCAATGACCCTCATTCCTGGTCCTGGCGGGCTGCAGGGTCTGCTGGTTTATGTTGTTACTCGGCACTTATAAGTGATCACTTAAAGCAGTCGATTACACTTAACTCGCCTGACCTGGTTCCTTATGTAGGAACTTGTTGCTGATGTTGGGGCGAAAACAAAAAAACCACCCGACCCTGCGGTTGCCAGGACCAGGAATGAAGACCACTGACCTCATTCAGTTAAAAGAGGCGGTCTGGTTTTGGCACACTGGCTTGGACGTACCATAGCATCTGACCGACTTTAGCAAACATATTTTGGTTCGGTGGTATCGTTGGCTCGCTAACCTCTGATTGGTTGCTGTGTATTTTAAACACCCCCAATGTCCAGCTGGGTATCACGTGGAAATGGTCCTGTGATGAAACTTACGAAATGTAGCTGATGTTAGTATTTTGAACATCCCTTCAGTAGCAAGCTAGTGGGGGGGAAAAAAACACGTCAGAACAAGATGGGAAGAGGGTTGTGTGACATTTATTGTTGTTGTTGATGATGATGACGCTGATTAATTGCGAAATGTAAGTGCAATCAGGAGAAACCAGGGAGGTGGCTGGCTTTTTGCTATGGTCTCTGGAAAAGGAAATACGATTGGCTCTAGCAAGTTCTCGCTGTCTTTATATGACTGGCCAGTAGCAGAGTTGGGGTTGGAGTCGCACCTAAACCAGATCATGATTTGTCTGAAGAATGAACTGATTGTTAGTTTATTTATCCTGGGAATTTGCTCAGTTGGACTTATCCCACACCGGAGTGCCGATCTGTTCGGGCTTCTAGTTCCACAAGGTTATGACACTGACGCGTGGGGCAAACCTAAGACCAGTTTCCAGTCTTTTTAAAAAAATTTTAAATCTTTTTTGCGAAAATGGCATGCATGACTGTCCCGTTAGGGGGGAATGCAAATAGTTTAAGGGAAGACCGTCGCGAAGGGGAAGTGTTGGCGCTGTGCCGAGATGGAGCGAAAGTTCGCGACGCCCGCCGCCGATCGGCCCGGCCTCTTTTCGTCGTCCTTAAACGGCCGCGGCGGACTCCGTGCTCCCCGCCCCGCGTCAGTGAAACAGCTGGAAGCAACTGAGCCGCGTCCTATTGTGAGGATTCCGGTAAAGCGCTCAGCGAAAGCAGTGGGCGGGGGGGAGGGGTCATGTGGATCACCCGTTCTTTCATCTGGCTTTGTTGGATCAGACTCTTGTATTCTCCTAGCCCGCCCTCCCCACCCCCCCACCCCCCTGTAATTTAGATAAATGCAGGGAAAACATCTCCCTGGGCGAGGGCTGGGAGCGGCCCGCCGACGTTTGGAAACCGCCGTTCTCCGGCGAGGCGGCGGGGCGAGAGGCCTCTTGGTCACGCGGCGTGCGCTCGGCGCGAGGGGGATCTCTGACAGGAAGCGGCGTTTGCTTTTCTTTGTTTTGGAGGCCCCCCCGGCGGCCGCGGAGAGCGAGACGGCGGTTTTGGCGGCCCGGCCGCGGACCCCGGGCCTCGCCTTCGCTTCTGCCAGTCGCCGTGACGACGAAATTCGAACTAGTCCGTGCGGAGTCACGCGCGGGGGGGTTTTACCGGAGAGCCCCGCATTCCGACTCGTAAACACAATTACCATAGAGTAAATAGCTCGGCGAGAAGATTGACCTGGCGCAGTCACCCTGCGTGCTGATGTGCTGCTCTGTGTTACCGCCGGGCCGCTGGCTCGCGCGGCTCGTCCTGATTTGGGTGTGTTTTGCGTGCGTCCGCAGGGCCCTTTGAAAAGCACCTGCGGGCACTTTTGGCTGATGATCTGGGAGCAGAGGACCAAGGCGGTAATCATGCTGAACCGAGTCATTGAGAAAGGAATAGTAAGTACAGCCCCCCCGTCTCTTCTGTTCGGCCTCCCGTGAACGTCAGCGCCGGCTAACAAAGTGTGGATCTGCTGCGCCGGCTGGCCTCTCGTCACCTGACACTGTTCAGGCTTTCCTCCCAGGCTGTGAAGTGAATCACTTTATTGTTATCATTTTGCCTGATGAAGACCCTGTACGGTTCAAACATTGCCTTGCTTTTTTAAAAAAATTTTTTATTTTTATTAGTCAATAAAGTATTGGGAGCTGTAATCCAGTGTGCGGATATCCATTCTCTTTCTATCTTCACGTGTACTTTTATCCTGCACCTGGCCAAATACTGGTTGGATTGGTGCACACAGCTACTCTACTGTGCTTCACATTGTTGTTGACATGCCAGCCAGAAGCCCCAGAGTAATGTCTGTGTCATTATGTTTAGTGTGAATAAACATGCTCGGGTTAGAAAAGAGAAGAAAGTATTAGCTCTCATAGGTATCGGTACAGCAGAGCGAGCTGGGGGCTAACTAGCCCGTGCTAACTGTGTTGTTTTCGGAATCCGAGATGCGCACGACGGATAAGCGGGCCGTTGCGTGCGCTGGAGAAAGCCAGGAAATGCGCAAATAATAATAAGGTCTCGTTGTGCGCCAGTTGATCGCTAGCCTGGCGAGGCCATTTGGGCAGCAGTCGTTTCCCGCCCCCAGGCCAGCGGAAGAGGGCCGGTAATGCGATCGCTCTGTGTCGCTGCCGGCAGCGCGGAAAGCGCTTTTTTTTTTTTTTTTTTAGCCTCGCGTTGAACTCATTTCAAAATGCATCGTGGGGCTTCGCCGTCCCTCGCACGGACACGGCTCGCGTTCTAGCAGAGAGCGGATTCCTGAAGATCGTCGTTGTTTTTTTAAATATTTATTTATTTTTTAAATTGTGTTTTGGAACGAAGCTCTAAGTATTTGAAAATGACACCCAGATGTTTGGAAGCAGGGTTTTGGGGGGGAATGCAGCTTTTTTTTGCTATTCGTTTGTTTTTCTTTTTTAAAAAGTCCAGTTCGGCTGTCCGATTGGAAGTTGAGCGGGAGCGGCAAAGCGATGGCGGATGGAAATTCCCGGCCGCCGGTCCGACGAATATTAAGAGGTCGGCGCCTGAACCCGGTGACCCGATAAACCCGGGTTCATCCAAACAAACGCTCTCCGGAGGTTCTCGCGAAGGAACGCTCTCCCGCAGCCAAGAGAGACCCTGGACGGCGCAAAGCGCTTCATTGGTCCGCGGTTGCCGTGGTTTCGCGGTTCACCTCGGTTCATTGGTTTCCCCCCTTCCCCTCAGGACAAGTGCGCGCAGTACTGGCCGACCCAGGAGGTGCGGGAGATGGCGTTCAGGGACACGCGCTTCGCCGTGACGCTGGTGTCGGAGGACGTGAAGTCGTGCTACACGACGCGGACGCTGGAGCTGCGGAACTCGAACGTGAGCGCCTCCCTCCTCCTGCGCGTCGGACGTCCGAGCCGAGACGTTCGCGGCCGCTCGCCGGGCTCGACCTTCCCCTCACCTGTGCGCCTGTGTCCTGTCGCCTTCTTCTGTTCAGACGGGCGAGACGAGGGAGATCTGCCACTTTCACTATACCTCCTGGCCTGATTTTGGGGTCCCGGAGTCTCCCGCCTCCTTCCTCAACTTCCTGTTCAAGGTGCGAGAGTCCGGCTCTTTGGGCGTCGACCACGGGCCCGCCGTAGTGCACTGCAGTGCCGGGATTGGCCGGTCGGGCACCTTCTCATTGGTGGACACTTGTCTTGTCTTGGTAAGTGCTTCTTCGCTTTGCTCAAGACCCAATGAAAACATGAAGGCTTTCGACGCGGTGTATTGTAATATTTAGGGAAGTGTAACGTAGAGGTTGCAGGTTTGATTCCCAGGTAGGGCACTGTCCTTGTACCCTTGAGCCAAGAACCTAAATGATTCCACTAGAAATGTCCATCTATGTAAATGGATGTGGAAATGAAAGTGACATTGTGAAATACTCGCGGTTGTTCCATTTCCAAGTCTATAGGTTCTTCCTTCCTTTACAGCGCTGACTCTGGGTATTTTGAGTCTGTTCTTGTTTATTTTTAAAATACCCCCCCCCCCCCCCCCAACCTCCTCCACCCCCCACGGAATTTCTGTCTACTCTGGCTGGGGTGTAAAACTCTCCCATCTTCCCGCAGCTGGACAAGAGAAAAGAACCCTCGTCCGTGGACGTTAAGAAGATCCTCCTCGACATGAGGAAGTTCCGCATGGGTCTGATCCAGACCCCCGACCAGCTGCGCTTCTCCTACTTGGCCATCATGGAGGGCAGCAAGTGCATCATGGGAGATTCCTCAGTGCAGGTGCAGTCAACGTTCTGGGGGCCTGGGGCGGGGCCACGGGCTGAGGGCATTAGCACAGGCGCCTGCCGTACCGCCATTAGTGAGGAGAAACGGTCGAAAACGATCAGCCTGTCTACGTTGAATTTTTAGCATGTCATTTTTTTAGAGCCTTATCGACTTGCGAGCTTCTGGAAGAGCTATTGATCCTCTGCGTGCGTATCTTCCTGGAAAACGTGAGTGAGTGAGTGAGTGATCCCCTGCTGGGTCCTCTCCGCAGAAACGGTGGCCGGAGCTCTCCGAAGAGGACCAGGAGCCCGGGTCCGTCTCGCCCCCGCCCGCCCAGCCAAGCGCCAAGCGCCCCGCGGACAAGTTCAACGGGAGCCGGCTCTCCCACCCCGGCGAGGCGGGGGACCCCGACATCGGGAGGACCGCTGGGAAAGAGCCGGACCTGGACGGGAACGTGGGAAAGTAAGTAGGGGAACCGCTAACGCACGGCTGCCCAACCCTGCTCCTGGAGGTCTACTGTCCTGTAGGCTTTCACTCCAAACCTAACAAAGCACACCTCATTCAACAGCTAGAGCAGGGCTGCCCAACCCTGTTCCTGGAGGTCTACTGTCCTGTAGGCTTTCACTCCAAACCTAACAAAGCACACCTCATTCAACAGCTAGAGCAGGGCTGCCCAACCCTGTTCCTGGAGATGTACCGTCCCGTAGGTCTTCCCTCCAAACCTAACAAAGCACACCTCATTCAACAGCTAGAGCAGGGCTGCCCAACCTTGTTCCTGGAGGTCTACTGTCCTGTAGGCTTTCACTCCAAACCTAACAAAGCACACCTCATTCAACAGCTAGAGCAGGGCTGCCCAACCTTGTTCCTGGAGGTCTACTGTCCTGTAGGCTTTCACTCCAAACCTAACAAAGCACACCTCATTCAACAGCTAGAGCAGGGCTGCCCAACCTTGTTCCTGGAGGTCTACTGTCCTGTAGGCTTTCACTCCAAACCTAACAAAGCACACCTCATTCAACAGCTAGAGCAGGGCTGCCCAACCCTGTTCCTGGAGATGTACCGTCCCGTAGGTCTTCCCTCCAAACCTAACAAAGCACACCTCATTCAACAGCTAGAGCAGGGCTGCCCAACCTTGTTCCTGGAGGTCTACTGTCCTGTAGGCTTTCACTCCAAACCTAACAAAGCACACCTCATTCAACAGCTAGAGCAGGGCTGCCCAACCTTGTTCCTGGAGGTCTACTGTCCTGTAGGCTTTCACTCCAAACCTAACAAAGCACACCTCATTCAACAGCTAGAGCAGGGCTGCCCAACCTTGTTCCTGGAGGTCTACTGTCCTGTAGGCTTTCACTCCAAACCTAACAAAGCACACCTCATTCAACAGCTAGAGCAGGGCTGCCCAACGCTGTACCTGGAGATGTTCTGTCCTGTAAACTTCTACTCCCAACCCTAACAAAGCACACCACATTCAACAGCCAGAGATCTTCTTGTGCTGCTAATTAGTAGAGTCAGGTATGCCAAATTAGGGTTGAAATTAAAACCTACCGGATGGTAGATCTCCAGGAACAGGGTTGGGCAGGCCTGCACTAAAGCTGGTGTATTTGCTGCACCTCCAAAGCAAGTGTACCATTACAGTACTGTACCATGAAAATTTGGGGACCCAAGTACAAAGTGCTTAGACCTGGTGTACTAGCTTTATTGTACTTGGTGAGTACAGCACAGCTAAAGTTGGGAGCGGTAAGAACGTTGTGTAGAAAGGTGAGGAGAATGAGCACAATCTAGGCTTGAGGTAATATCGTGTGTATGTCTCTTGTCATCCATTCTAGAGCAGTGCTGTCATAAGCAGTGGCTCTCGTATGTGTGGGCTCGTCCAGGCACGAAAAACGTGCGCACGCTAGCAGGAGCGCCTCTCTTCCCGGGTCTGTTTTTTTTGTGTCTCCTAGCGCCCGCAAGCGACACCGCGAGGAGAGGGTGGCAAACGCCGCGCCCAAGGCCCTGCAGGGGAAGCAGAGGATGAGCGAGACGGAGAAGAAGAGGAAAAGGTAGCTACTGAGGAGGAGAAGTGCGCCGGAAAAAGCCGCGGGTTTGTTTGGGTTGCGAGGGGGGAAGCTTTCGACGGCAGGAAGCGTTAGAGACGCTGCAGGTAGAGCAACGTTTCTCAAGGACAAGAAAAACAAAATTGGCTCAAATCAATGTGAAATCACAACACCTTTTCGTTTTGAATGGCACATACAGAAATTGCAGGTAGTTGTGTTGTTCAGTCCTTGACCCCCCCCCCCCCCACACTGGACTTGCATTGTGTCAAACTGCTTCCTTCCTCAATCGAGCCTGCAGGCCCAATTATGTGCTGCTGTCCGTGCTTCCTGGACACAGTTAGCCTCGGCGTGGTCGAGATCTAGTTCCGGACCGGCTGACCTCCTGCGTCAAGAACCCAAGGAGGTTTTTAACCGCTCTTTCACAGAACGTCTTTCCATTTCCTATTTTCCCCTCCAGCTCTCATTGCCACACCGCCAGGTCTTTAGTGGGCCGCTGTGAACCTGAGGAATACAGGTGAAGGTGGGGATGTTTCCTCCAGGTAGACCTGGGCCTCGTGGTCGCGAGGCCTGACCGTGTGACCGCGGCCCCGCATGCGGTTCTGGTCGCCGATCGGCGCGCCGCCTTGTTCCCGCCGGTCTGATGCGTTTTCTCGAACCCGCAGCCCAGAGCCCCCCCGGGGAGGACGAGCACTTTTGACACTTCTCTCTTCTCTCGAACAGCGTGCGCTGCATTTGCTGTACGTGACACGCGGCGGGCTGTCCTGCGGGGGGGGGGGGAGGGGGGCGGTTTACCCGAGAGAGCTCCCCCCCCGCAGCAGCCGCTCCACCGCGAAGATTTTTATCGAGGGACTCGCCGACGGCGTTAGGACGCGCGCCCCCCTCCCCCCTCCTCCCGCTCGTACGTCGGACTGGAGAGGTCTACGAGGCTGGGGTGACGTTTGCTTTTGGGTGGAGTGCAAAGCTGGAGCTCTGGCATGGTGTGTGTGTGAGTGTGTGTGTTTTTGTGTGTGTGTGTGTGTGTGTGTGTGTGTGTGTGTGTGTGTGTGTGTGTGTGTGTGTGTGTGTGTGTGTGTGTGTGTGTGTGTGTGTGTGTGTGTGTGTGTGTGTGTGTGTGTGTGTGTGTGTGTGTGTGTGTGTGTGTGTGTGTGTGTGTTTGTGTGTGTGTGTGTGTGTTTGTGTGTGTGTGTGTGTGTGTGTGCACTTACTCGCACGCACTCTCTCTCCTCTCTCAGTTTAACACCGCTGCAGTGGGACTGGTTGGTTCTTTCTGCTCTGTGAGCAGCACGCTAAGCTACCTGAGCTCCTGTGCCCGGGGTGACGTCACAGGTTGATCCCAGGCATCCAATCAAATGAGACATTCCAGTGGTAGAGGTGGGAGGTACCACGATGAATCGAACCTCATTGGCCAGTTTAACATGCCACCCTGAAGTCCCACTGCAGGTTGCACTGCCATGACCTAGATTGGATGTAATAAGACACACTGTTGTCCTTCAGACGGTTGCCTCCACTGGGGATGCCGGTCTGTAGCCTGAGCCATCCAGAGTGGTTTAATGGGCGTGGCTTTGTGCAGTCACCTGACCGGAGCCTCATTGGCTGCACTGAGGCGTGCTGTGCTTGGCCTGAGGCTTGGCGTGCGCTTGCTGTGTGCTGCCATTTGCTGCAGAGCAAAGGCATGATCCTGTCTGTGTTTCTGAGTCTGCTAGCAAACGTTTTTTTTTTTTGCTCTCACTGCCCTGTTTACAGGCGTGCAAGCCGACCATGTGTTTTTCACTGGATGGGCTACAGATGTTTAGAAATAGAGAGTGTTTGGGACAAAGACATTTCCTTATTTTGGCTCTGCGCTCCACTATTGTAATATGGTTTCATCATGTAGAAATTATGGCGCTTTTTATACATAGCCCCCCCCACCCCCCTTTCAGGGCACCATCATGTTTGGGAAATGTTAATGTTATGTAAATGAAGGGAGTCACGTTTAGTGCTTTGTCGCATATACTTTGCACGCAATAACTGCTTGGAGTCGTTGACTCATACGCATCACCAGGTGCTGAGTATCTTCTCTGGTGTTGTTCTGCCAGACCTGTACTGGAGCCATCTTCAGCTCCTGCTTGTTTCAGGGGGTTGGTTACTTTAAGTTTTCAGATTAATGATTTGGGCAGTCATTCCAGTTTTTGGCTTTGATAGACTCCTTTGTTGCTTTACCAGTTTGTTTGGGATCGCTGCCTTGCTGTAGGATGAAGCACCGTCTAATGAGTTTGGAGGCATTTGCTTTAACCTGAACAGATGAGATACTTCTGTACGCTTCAGAATTCATTCTGCTGCTGCTGCTGCTGCTATCAGCAGGTACACCATCAGTGAAGGCAAGTGAGTCAATACCTGTGGCAGCCATACATAGCCCAACCATGACATCCCAACCGTGTTTCACAGATGAGGGGGGGGGGGGGTGCTTTGGATCTTAGGCAGTTCCTTTCAGCCTCTGCAACTTGCTCTTTCCATCACTCGGATGAAAGTGTATCTTGGTGTCATCTGTCCACAAGACCTTTCTCCTAAACTCTGCTGGCTCTTAGACAGCTGTAACCTGGCCGTCCTGATTTGGCATCTAACTAGAGGTTTACATCTTGCAGTGTAACCTCGGTAGTTCTGTTCCTGAAATTTTCTACCGACAGTAGTCCCTGACACACTCACGCCTGCCGCCTGAAAAGTGTTGGACAGGCGTTTGGGCTTTCCTTCATTATGGGGGATCCTTCAGCCGTAAACTGTGGAGATCTTCCTTAGCCTACAAGGCGACTACTGCAACTAAAAAAAACGGTGTTTGTCCCGAACTCTCTAACTGATTTTCAGAAACTGATATTTCTGTGGCTGCCTTTTTGTTTCGGAGTTGCGCTTGGGTCTACCAGCTCAATTGAAAATGGAGGCGGAAGGGTTTTTGAAGCACGCCACACCGCCAGGTCAGAATTGTCGCTGTCTAGAGGGGCGAGTGATTTTATAAAAATTTTGACCTCCCCGATGAAACCCCATATCTCGTGGCATGAAAAATTAAGGTAAATGCTATGAATGCAGAGCAAGTATAATGCAAAATACACTGTGTGGGGAAAAGTGACCCACTGGATTGGAAGAGTTGAAGACTCATTGATGTCCTCAATGGACTTGGAACATTCTAGAACCCCTCCATTGGAGCGGAGGGTGATTTTAGTGCACAGTCCAGTCCAGTGAACAATCATGGAAATTCATACTAACTGACCTTTGTTGCAAATCGGAAATGAAACCTTGATATTTCCTCTAATGGTTTGCTTTGTGGAATTGCCTAGTGCAGTGTAATCTGCTGGGACTGCAGCAAACTTTCCCCGAGGTAGGAAAACGCAGGGTCTGAAATCGGAAACGCTCTCATTTTACATTTTGCATTTGTGTATCCGGCAGGTCGAGAACGACTGACACCTAACGCTACAGACTCTCCGTATCGCTGAAACTCTCGTCAGGGCAGCGAATGTTCATCGGCAGGGATCTCCAGCTCAAACTCCGCCCCCTTCCCCCCCGACTACCTGACCCCTAACTGTTTACAACATAATCTTCGACATTCTTTGGATGAAGAAAGAAATATTTTTTTTCCTTTATGAAAACACCAGCATGGAACATATTTTCATGGAGTACTCATGATAATCCATTGTCATAGTTCAGTTTGGTTTGATCATTTTCCCCCCCTCTCTTTTGCTTGCATCTATTGAAAAAGGCAAAAGGTAGTAGGCTTATCATTGCCAATTTGTACTGCTATTCATATATATATTTTTTGAATCTTTTTCGATGGCAGAATGAAATGTTCTCTATTTTTTTATAAGAAATTACTTGAAATTTCCTACTGCATTCGAGAGCAAACTGCAAGCCCACTTGTGGAAAGTGTTTTAAAAAGACGTGTAACGTAACAGTTGGCTCCATTGTGTGTATAATGTTCTTTTTAAAAATGTGTCCAAAAGGTATTTTTGATTGTACGACAGTGATGAAAGATGACATTTGCAAGTGGTCAAGTGGAAATAATTGAAAAAGTCTTACAAATCATTATCCAAGAGTGTAATCAATGAATAAAATTGGTACATTTTATTAATTTGATTTGCATTTATTAACAGAGATGTGTATATTTTACACCTCGTATATCTTCTCAGACAGATAGTGTCCCTTTGTGGAAAGGTGGGTATTCACTAAAGGAAAACTTGCATCCTGCATACATGGTGTGTACACATTGAGTATGCACTGACAGTGACCAGCTGGGATGAACCTGGACCATTTCCCTGTGGTTATAAGCTCTCAAGTATACAGTGCATAATGCTCTTTGCCAGCCTGCGTCTCCTAGAAGTCCAACTTTTCGGTAAATGGCAGGGGAAGGTAGGGACCCATTCTGTTATTGGGATGGCATCATTGGTATGCCGTCCTGCCAAGTTGTGGCTTGGTGGGGCGAGATGCCCCATAGAGCATTGAGTTTGGCACTTTCATAATAGTCATAATGCTCTTTGTTCCTGCTGTGCTTTTCATACACCTGCAGCACCGAATGCACGGAACTGTTCAAACAGACATGTAGTCATTTTTACCATTTTTTAAAGTGTAACGCAGCTGAATTGCTGATTATTTCCACCATAAATGATTGCCATTTCACACTTTCATGTGACACAAACTTTGAATGACCACATTATCTTCAGATGGGAAGATTAAAAAAAAAAATAAAAAAAAAACACTGGGTCAAGCTACTGCCAACGGCAGGCCTAGATTTAGCAAGTTTTACTTAATGACTTATAGGCAGTGCTTTGTATGCGTGAGTAACTTGGCATTTTTGTACATTGAAAACGTTTTTGTTGAGATTCCATGTTACACGACTTTACATGAGACAAGTTGTAGTCGGATACTGTTTTGAATAAACTTTATTAGCCTCATGAAACAGTGGTCGTACACTACTGATGACGAAAGCTTTCTTTTTACCCTATGTATCATTCTTAGAAATGGAGATGCAAAAAAGTCTTTTCGCATAATGTTGACAATTTGGATTTTATTATTTTTCGTGTCTGGCTAATCTTACTGAATAGAATCCTGAAATTCACATTTTCACAGCTTGACGTGACATTTCAGATCGGCTGGCTTGCAGTAACTGGGGCACTTGCTGAAAATGATTTCATGTGGCAGAAACGGGGGAGCGTTTCCCGGAATAAGTATGTCACCGCTGCTTACTTGAATTAAGGTCTAATTCAGACATGTCGGAACAGGGTGAAAGCAGCACGTGCTAGCGGGCTTAAGAGCTATTTTGGGAAAAGTGATGTTGTAACAGGCTGTTCAGTGGGGTGGCCTTACGTTTCTCCAGCCGCTGATAGATGGTTCCTGGATCAGATTCACAGGAAAGCTTGGCTTCGGCTTAAAAAGGAATGCATAGAAAGTATATTCCAATAGAGTATTAAACCTTTTCAGTTTAACCACAAAATCTAATGTTTTTTCGTTTGTTTGTTTTTTATTTTATTTTTATTTTTTAAATCTTCTTCAGTTATCTTTTAGTGTTTATCTGGACATTGTGTTGTTTAAAATACACATTTGACTGGAACATCAGGTAAACTATTTTCATAACTACTGTACGTGATGTTCGCATTATTTCCCAGAATGCACTGTACATCTGCAGACATTGACCAGTGTGGCAGTGGTCTTCATCACAGACCGTATGAAAAAATGATGCGCGAGTTCGCTGCGGACGATGAGAGCCTTGCTGTGAGCGGCAGTCTGAATGCCAACGGGGGAAAAAAAAAGTCCGAGCGCTGGTGCGGCTCGTTCGTGGGCGCGCGGTAAACGGCTCCCGCCGCCCACTCGTCCTAAACCGTCCTGAGCCGTCCTGAGCTGACCGGGGCCAGCATGCCACAGAATTAGAGCAACATGGCTTCCTTTACCAGAACAACTGCGCGCGCTCATAGAACAAGGACTGGCCTCATGACTGGATAAATAACCATTTTAGAATCAATCAAGACTGACACGCTACATTTACACAAAGCCCCGGTGAGCTCTCTTGTGGATTCTGGATGAGGAAAAAACAAAATGTTCACTCTGGAACAGAAGTGTTTATTCACAAATAAAAAATAATAATAAAACTATTCCTAGGGTTATCCGCTGGACAATGACAGATGTTATAACAAATTATTTATATCCAAACTATATGTATTCCAAAGATATGTTTACAATATGAATAAGCATGCTGATGGCAAAGACACCCCCCCCCCCCTTTAAAAAAACTAAAGAGAAAAAATAAACAACAATAGCATGTGTGCAATATTATTATTGGAAAACTATGAAAGATGGAAAAGCCCCCCCTCCTCCCCCCAGATGAATTCCTTGCTGCACCAATGTCTCTGACTCTGCACATGGAGTGATAATGTGTCCAGTGAGGTGTGGGGTGGAAGTGGGTTTGTCTTGCAGTCTGCTGGCATGCTGTGCCTAACTTTGACCGAGGTGCAGTGCCTGAACTTCTGTTATTCCAACATGGCCTGACCCTTTCCCTGTCATGAATATCTCGACGCCAGAACTCCAATAAGGGTTCAAGAATGATCAAAAGAGGCCTTCTGGAGCAAATCACCATGGACACTGTCACTGCATAGTGTTGTCATGGCAACAACACCCCTACCCCCCACCTCCCTCCAATCCTAAATTCAACCGGTGAGCCCCTCATCGGAGCCCTTCTTTGGCTATGTCACCACAATGAGAAGCAAATCCTCTCTTAACGGTACAGCTGCCATATCGATATTGTAAACAGCCAATACTCTTTCTGTCCTTATCAAACTGCAGTCGAGGTCCCATGAATAGTAAACAAGCCAGGGAAACATATGACCCAGAGCACATCGGTAATCTAGTCCAAACCTTACAGCAACGTAGATATAAGAACCCAGAACCCTGTTTTGGCCATGAATTACAGTTTGCTGTGATGGTCTTCATGCTTGATGCTAGCCCCTTTTTTTACCTTCAGTTTGCTGCAGTGCAGTGAGGCCCTGTCTCCCTGCTGCAGTGCAGTGAGGCCCTGTCTCCCTGCTGCAGTGCAGTGAGGCCGTCTCCCTGCTGCAGTGCAGTGAGGCCGTCTCCCTGCTGCTGTGCAGTGAGGCCCTGTCTCCCTGCTGCAGTGCAGTGAGGCCCTGTCACTCTGCTGCTGTGCAGTGAGGCCCTGTCACCCTGCTGCAGTGCAGTGAGGCCCTGTCACTCTGCTGCAGTGCAGTGAGGCCCTGTCTCCCTGCTGCAGTGTAGTGAGGCCCTGTCACTCTGCTGCTGTGCAGTGAGGCCCTGTCACCCTGCTGCAGTGCAGTGAGGCCCTGTCACTCTGCTGCTGTGCAGTGAGGCCCTGTCACCCTGCTGCAGTGCAGTGAGGCCCTGTCACTCTGCTGCAGTGCAGTGAGGCCCTGTCTCCCTGCTGCAGTGTAGTGAGGCCCTGTCACCCTGCTGCAGTGTAGTGAGGCCCTGTCACTCTGCTGCAGTGCAGTGAGGCCCTGTCTCCCTGCTGCAGTGTAGTGAGGCCCTGTCTCCCTGCTGCAGTGCAGTGAGGCCCCGTCTCCCTGCTGCAGTGTAGTGAGGCCCCGTCTCCCTGCTGCAGTGCAGTGAGGCCCTGTCTCCCTGCTGCAGTGCAGTGAGGCCCTGTCTCCATGCTGCAGTGCAGTGAGGCCCTGTCTCCCTGCTGCAGTGCAGTGAGGCCCTGTCTCCCTGCTGCAGTGCAGTGAGGCCCTGTCACTCTGCTGCAGTGCAGTGAGGCCCTGTCACCCTGCTGCAGTGTAGTGAGGCCCTGTCACTCTGCTGCAGTGCAGTGAGGCCCTGTCTCCCTGCTGCAGTGCAGTGAGGCCCTGTCACCCTGGCCCCCTGAAAAACTCCCATCCCTAGAACCAGTTGTATGTGATTACTGCGGTTTCAGTGCTACTGCTTAACCGATTGTGTTGCTAATCAGCTGTTTCACGAGCAATGGCCTTTACTAATCAGCTGATGGAGCAGCTGTGTAGAAGAGTGACCTCACTGCAGCTTATTTCCATTAGCGGGTAGTAGTGCCATTTAAGGAGGACCCTTTGAAGTGCAGTGGCAGTCTCCTCCAGATGGAGACTTGATTGGAAAAAGACTTGGGGGGGGGGGGGGGGGGGGGGGTCTGTCAGCATGAGTTCATCATAGATATACCCTCCCTGCAGTTTCTCGCCTTCTCTGAAACCTGAATCACCCCCGACCGGTGTTCCATCCCTCCAGCAGAGTTCCAGAGACTTGTGGAATCATATACCAATGAACATTAAAGCTGTTCAACACCATGCCGAGACACTTTATGTTGGTTTTTCCTTTATTTTGTCACCTGTCTGTATGATTTCTTCCATTGTAAGTGACTCTGCATAAGACTGCCAAATTATGCCTATGGATGCAATGTTTGTGAAGAAAAAACTGACAAGTTTATATGTAGCCTGAAACAAATTTGCACACCAATGAAAAAGTAAGCATGTTTTTTCAACTGTAGGTGATGTTCTTACTAAGTTGATGAAAACAAATGTCCTTTTTTGAAATGCAGAAAAATGGCTTTTGGTAATTACCTACAGGGGCAGAGAGTACAAAATGGACAATGGTCGTAATGACATTTGGCAGGGGCTTCTGTCACAGACAACATGCATGATCAGAGATTTTCCAGGAGGAAATGATGCAACTCTTCAAACGGTTCAGGCTAAGAGTGGTCCATGTCTCAGGTAAATGGCGTGGTTGTCACTACACACAATTTTGCTTCATTGTAATTGAAGCCAAAGGAGGCTACTTCGAGGAAATTCGTGTCTAAGATAGTTTAAAAAAAAATTCTTATAGGAAACTCAGCTTTTTGTTTTAATGTAGGTAGCAAATAAAAAAAAGGTTTCTTATTCAATAAATATGCATATATTAACTGGAGTCAAAAAAATTGTGCCACACCACCACCACCTTGTGGACACACGTATACTGTTTTAACTTTACATAGTGACATCGATTTCGATTGCAAAACCACCAGTGACAATTTAGAAGATCTTTTCTTGCAAAAAGTTTTCAGTTTAAGAAAAGCCCAACTATTATTATAGAAAACCGCATGCATCAATCAACGAGGTGCTGTAGTTAACGCTAAAGTTTTGCAAAACGTTGCTAAATTACACCTTTTGAAAGTTTCTTTCTGCACGGATATCTCTGTTAGCTACATGAACGGATATACTTAGTTTTAACCAACAGATTAAAGCATAATACTGTGGCACTGTGGTGGGGGAAAAAACGAAGTACGCCTTTATTTTCTTGCCTCCAGATGATCATTTTAACTCCCCAGCACGTGAATTAGGTTATGAACTGTGTTACGCCCTTCCTCGAACCACATCGTGACGTCATCAAACGCGTCTCTGTATTTTTGTACAACTATGCAAAGCAAAAAGAGACAAGGATAGGAAGCGGTAGGCTACAGTATTTTCTTGATCAACGAACTCAGGTAATGCGGAACGTCAGTACGTACACCTTTTAACAGTTCATCTAACTCTCCGTTAATGGCAGTCCGACACCAAGCATACAGTAAGTTTTCTTTTCAAAAGAGGAAGAAACACGAATTAATTCATTGCTATGCAAGTGGTGTGCGTCCGGTTACAACAGGGCATTCGCCTACGTTAGGACGATGCGACTTGCATTTAGCTATAGGATTTCATGATCTTGCAAACTTGTGGCATGTTGTATCCATACTTCATCCAAAAGCTTGTCAAGTATGGCGTAGATTTGGTAGTTTTTGTTAAATGAGTCTCTTGTGGATTTTGCGTAATTATGTGTATTTTCGTAGGCTAACACTTGTGCAATAAAGAACTCACTGTCAGTGTATCCTAACTTTATAGTTCGTCAAACTGGTATGAAATGCAAATACAGTCGGTACTATAATCCCGTGGGCTGTTACCACCAGGTACTAGCAAGTTAGTACCCTTCTTATAGTTTTGAAACTTTTTGTTATTTGTCGCCAATTGTAGCGAGGACAAATGGCCTTTCACCCGAATATTTTAGAGTTGGATACTTTACTAATAGGCTATATGACGTGGCTATGCCGTGATTTTTAATGCATCCACTGCAGAAAAAAGAGTAGATCAACACCAAGATGCAATTGTCTCGGTGCAAAGTTTAGGCTTGAATGTTTTCTTTGAATCTTCTTTTTTCACAATGAACCGGTTAGTTTCGTGTCCACGGCTGCGCACGCGTATTGAACAGTCTGCAGAAGCAGTTGAGTAGTCGCTTTGCACTGTGTTACAAATACGAAAGCAAAGATCACTGACTTTATGATTATCTATACAATTTGTGCTGACTGTGTGGTTAGAAAAGCAGGGCACTTAGGAGCAATACACAGATGCCGATAAACGCACGAAAGCTACGGGAAACTGCACGCACAACCGGACGTATCGGCTACTCATATCTTCAGTGTATGTTGTCTGTGAAGAGGACTTACATCACAAATCCTCATTCGTCTGTAATGTTAGGATTCGTTTTTATTTTTGAGTATGAGAAAATGTAAACCAGTTTTTTCTTCTGATGCGTATTGAATAATTTTCATTTATTTTGACAGACTCTTGGCTGTACCGACAGTGTTTTGCATCATGATACTTTCTGGCACCTCAATGCCTCAGTATTGCGTTGTTCAGTCGGTTAGAACAATGTTATTGAGCCTGGAATGACTTCGGTGTGAGAAGGTGCCACATCTGATGTTTGCAGTGTCCATCTCCGGAAGTCAGCGAGGCTCCCATCCAAAGTTGTTCACATATGTCAGGTGTGCCATCTGTGCACCTATAAACTAGTTACACCAAAAGATACAATAATCTTTTACGACAAACAGAAGCACTGGAATGAAAATCAGTATCACACTGTCCACTGTGTTCTGCAACAGACCAAATCAATTGATTTATTTTCTCTCCCGTCAAGCTGGGTCCTTGGGATGGCTACATGTTGAACAGAGTAGAAAAGGGGGGGGGGGGGAGAGAGAATCATCGGCAAGAAAACTTTGTCAGGTCTCAAATTCACACAAACAATACTGCTCTCAAACCTGTTTGTTTGAAACGCACATGCAGTATACGTGCCATTTCCTAGGTGCCAAACAGTATTTAGATTGGGAGGAGGGATGGGGTTGGCCGGGGGGGGGGGGGTAAAATGCAATGCTGGGGTGAAATGGATACAAGCAGGGTGTGCCATGGAAGCAGACACAAGGCACAAATTCAGAACTGTAAAATGTACAGTGTTAGTTCAACTCTTCCGGAGTACACACGAGTCCAATCGGAACCACATCTACTCTGTGAGAGTTCATTTAACACTGAACCTTGTACACTGTGAAGGTGGTAGCTGGTAGACAACATCTCTTATGCAAGGAAACATTGCATTTGAGGGTGGCCATTTGCGATGTCATAGGGGGAGTCACTGTAATTGTTATGTATGCCAACCTGAAAACGTTTAACCAACGATAAAAACTTGATACGGGCGACGCCAATGCTGAAGAAACCGACTACGTCTGCTTGTGGGCTTTGTTTAAAGAGCTGTGAATAATGACCTGACGTGTTTGCGCACGTGTGGGGGCTTTGTGTCAGAAAACGTGCGACATTTCAACGGTTTAGCGTTTCCTGTCTGCCCGCTCAGAGGAGCGAGGTGGAGAAAACCACGCGCTCTGTGGGGAGCGCGGTCTTCAGACGTGGCGGCGCATGCAGAAATAGAACCCGTGCTGCACGTCCAAAAGGGCGCACATCCTCTTCACCTGCGAGGGAGGCCACGTGCTGCACATTTCCAGTAAAAAAACAAAAAAAGAAAAGAGAACCACTGTAAATATTTAATGGCCATATGCCGCGTGCATTTCTTCTTTTGTGCCTGCAGGTCGCTGATTAATCAATAGCGGTTAGTCCTGGTGAAAGAGCAGTTACTGTAACACAGGTGGCTGCCTTTTCACGCTTTTACAGTAAAGGGACTGAATCTCTCTCTCCGCGGGAAACTGACGTAACGAAACTAGTCCTGGCAGAACACCGTAGAGTGGTGAACCCGTAGGCTGAGAGTTCGGCAGTTTAACGGTCCTTCAGTCAAAGTACATTTGGAGGTGAAAGACCTTGCTGAGTGAAGGGGTGATACGTTGTGTAACGTGTGAAACGTTGAGTCTTGTCTGAAGCGGGCCGGTCCGAGTGAGAGTTTGTTTCCTCCGCCCTCAGATCTCCCAGTAGCCTCGGCTGAAGACCGGAAGGCTCCGTAGGCCCCTCCTCCGAGGCTGCAGCGAGGCGAACCCCGCCCCCCTCCGGATCGGTCGCGTCGGGCTGCCGTAGAGAGAGAGAGCGCCGCTGCGTCTCCCTGCGAGTTCCGGAGCCGACGCCCAGGGGTGGAGCCAGCCCCACCGCCCCCACGGTGTGACCCCCAATCAGGTGAGACCGTCCGTCCGAGCTTCGCCTGTCGCCTGTCCCGACTGGCGTCTACTCCGTGGTAAACGAGTCACTCAGCTGGGCCCAACCTATCAGTGACCGGGGTCTGGAGCAGGAAGCGCTGTGGAGTTTGAATGAGAACGCAATGATGCCGATCGGCTGGCCAGCCAGTGTTGGCCTAGCCCAGCCGAAAGTTTTCTAGCCGGCTGGGACGTTGCCAGGCTGTTATCCAGGTAGAACCGGAGCTATATTTCGGTTAACCTTGTCTGTTTCTGTCAAAGCGTTTCCCTGCCTGGATTTCCAGCCCTTTTAGACGTCTAGGGTTCCGGCTTTCGCTCGCTGGGAAGCACTAAGCCGTTATAGGTGGTGGAACTTCCTGACCACTGACCTTGAGGTTAGAGCACCCACCATGGTACCGTTGGGTGTGTGTGGGTTAATTTCTCAGCCGAATCCTGCTGTAGATGTAAAAAAATGATTTGCGGTGAGTCGCAGATGACAGTTCCCGCTCCACTGCGGTCACGCAATTTGCGGTACTGCAATGCTCTTCCTCTTTCCAGTAACCCGTACTGTCTCCTGCCTCTTGCTTTGAGTTGAGAAACTTTGACACCGCATAGGTTCATTGAGTGAGAAAATGAAACTTTAGGAACTGTGAAATGCCTTTGGAAGTTTGCAAAAGTGAATTTAAATGAACCCTTTTAGGTGCAAGGTCACAAATATGTGATTATAATGTTCCTAACTGAACATTCTAAAGCTGATGCAACATTCGTTACTAGTGATTGTAAGCAATGAAGTTCTGGAACACTGATTTGGAATTTTGAAGAAACATTCCAAAAAGACCTACCCTATAATGGGTTAAAGAACCCCCATAGTGAGCTTCAGCACAGAGATGCTTGGAGAGAGTTTTGAGGGGTGCTATGGGGTATAAAGGAAGTTGGTACCAGTGCCTCAGAAAGGAAGTGACACGGTTCAACCTCAGTGCACCACCAGTGAACACATCCTCTCACATGAGTAATGCGTGCGCACATCACGACATCGGCAGTGGAGGGCTGTGAACACACTCTAACCCAGTGGTCTCCAACCCTGGTCCTGGAGAGCTACAGGGTCTCCTGGTTTTCATAGTGACTCTGCACTTCATGAACCAATTAGGGCAGTTGATTACACAGTTAACTCAACTCACCTGGTGTCTTGGGTCTCAATTGGGTGCTGATTTTAAGGTGAAATCAAAAACCAGCAGACCCTGTAGCTCTCCAGGACCACGGTTGGAGACCACTGCTCTAGCCTATGTAATGTGCATAATAATTTCATGTAACCTCCCTGGTTTACCTTGTTATGTCATGTTATGTATTTTCTGGGTCTGTATGACTGGATTGTATGCGAGAGAAGCTGCGTGAGTCACTCTGGCCTGAAATCTAAATGCCAAGTTGCAAACCCACCATTTCAGTGGAGCAGATTCCATCCTCTCCGCCCATTAAAACTGTTTACGTCGGCAACCAGGTAGCGTATCGCTCCGCCCCTGCGTGGGTCAGACTTGTTCCTGCCAGCGAGCATTTATTTTCGGAACATTTTGTACCCCGGTGCAGAATGATGTACTGTTGGGATTCTGAGAACGGACAGCCCTAAAACGGGGGAAGCCGATTGGTGGAGGTTTGGTGTTTCACGTCCGTGTGTTCCAATCGTATTGTAAGTTGGGGACATCTGTTGCCACCGTTCAAGCATCTGAGCGATCTTGCCGCGCTTGTGTTGGAACGCGTACGAGATCGTACGGTTCACATTCATGCTGGGTCAGGGTTGCCAGATTGATCCCAGCCAGGGAAGACCAGCTCTGGTGAATACATTCATTCTGGGTCAGGGTTGCCAGATTGATCCCAGGCACGGAAGACCAGCTCTGATGAATACATTCATTCTGGTTCAGGGTTGCCAGATTGATCCCAGGCAGGGAAGACCAGCTCTGATGAATACATTCATTATGGTTCAGGGTTGCCAGATTGATCCGAGTGTGGGTAGACCAGCTCTGATGTATATGGCTGTGTCCCTCTGTCAGAAGGTCCATTATGCCCGAGTACTCACTCTATGTGCAGATGTGAACTTTTATTGAGTGGATGAAGGGAGAACACGACCTGGCATGCAGCAATCAGGCTAGAAATAGAGTCGGAAAGATCTGTACCTCGCGTAAGATCTGTACCTGGCTGTTCTTTGTGTGCTCAAGAGTCTAAAACGGCACTACCTGTGAATGTTTTCCTTAAATAAAAGTGGGATCTGTTACCTGTGCATTTTATCTATTTTCAGGCAACCTGTAGGGGCTTGCTGTAAAATGGCTGGACACCTTTTAGTCACAGAAGTACTGTAGTAAAAGCCGTCCACGCTCTTCCATAAAAGCACACTGAACTCCACAGCCTTCGCTGTGCTACCGTCATTGCATTTCAGTGCACGTAGCGAGCCGCGTAGCTCAAAAGCGAAAACACCATTAAGTGTCTTTACAATTCTGGCAGCGTAGCATTGTGTGCGATAGCACTGATAAAAATGCATTACTTTGGACCTGCCACTGGGTACCCTGCCGTGATGTTTGAGAGGAGCAATTATGTCAGCAGCATTGGCTCAAGGGTATCATTGTCTTTCCATTTATTTGTTTGTTTGTTTGTTTATTTATTTAATTATTCATTGCTTTATTCATTTATATATTTAGTCGGCAAGTTCTCTTATCTCTGAGTGGCTTCTCTTTCGGCGCCATGGCGATAAGATTTGTACGTGTCACAAGGGCAGTGAGAACCAGGGTGAAGGTGCGGAGAGGCAGGCCGGGGGCCGAGCGCGGCGGGGCTGCGCCAGCCAGCGTGCGCCCTTTGTAAGACGGGACGGGGTCGTTAGCGTGAGATAGGAGCCCGGGAGCCCGGTCTGGGGAGCTGCCGCTGCCCCCTGTCCCGCAGAGAGGACCCCGCTCAGAGGTGAGCGAGGGTCGTCTGTGAGGTCCCCTGGGATGAGCAGCATGCCGGGGGGGCCCGCACAGTCGTTGGAAGAAGGGGGGGGGGGGGGTTTGGGGGCGGGCAGGAGCTCCTGCTTCGACGGGGCTTCCAGAGAGGAAACCCAGCGAGCGTTTCCGCGGAGAAAAGTCGGTGTGAAGCGCCGTCCAGGAGGAAAACCTGGCTACGTTCGTGTGAAAAGGTTTTCTAGGTTTTCTGGCCGGGGCGGGACGTAGCCGGGTAGCTGTATCCGCGCAGAACCGGAGCCGTATTAGTCCGTTTCTGTCAACGCGTCTCCCGGCCTAGACTCCCAGCCCTTTTAGACGTCTAAGGTTCCGGCTTTCGCTCGCTGGGAAGCGCTAATCAGCGCTGGGGGGTGGCGTGGTGGTGGGGGGGATTGGGGGGTGGCCAGAGCCAGTCAGGCGTTTGCTCACGGGAGGGGGCCGTTTGCCAGAGGAAACACTCGCGCCCGTGTGGCGGAAGGGCGGCGGTACGAGGGGGGTGGGGTTTTGCGGGGGGTGTCGTCGCGGTGCCTCTTACTGCCAGTACAGGGGGGAAACATCTCGGCTGTACTCCCATAATGTGCTGTTTGATTATTCACTGGAAAAGAAATGTTGTGCAGACCTGGGTCAAATATGTATTTGTTTTGGATTCAAATACTTTTCTGTGCTCTATTGATCTTGCCTGGTATAATTGAGTCTGCCAGTATGACCAGAAGGCGGAGTTTGCACCTTTTGAGAGTATTTCATTGGTCCCAATACACCAGACTAGATCAGTAAAGCATAGAAAACTATTTGAATCCAAAACAAATACATATTTGACCCAGGTCTGACGTCATTGTATCAAAGGCCATAACTAACATAGGTAGTCCAAATCAATTGATCTGTATGAGACGTGCAGTTTTTTTTTGTACGTTATACATATTGCATAATTACGATGAATAAAATTTCTGAAAGAAGAACATCAGCAGGCGTAACTCACGGAACGTTCTGGAATAATAATCTCCTTAAATTATTAAAAATATTCTCAAAAGGGAATATATTTGTTTTCCATTTTTGTGGGCTGTGGAGTAGTCTCCCCTCCCTGGGGAGCCTTCTTTAATTGAATCACCTGTGGGCTCTTTGATGAATTACACCCTGCTGTTTGTCTGAGGCGAGATGGGGGGGGGAGGGCGAGATGGGGGAGGGGGGGAGGGGGGGGGGGGGGGGGCGAGATGGGGGAGGGCGGGGGGGGGGGGGGGCCGCGTTGCACACTCTCATCCTGTTCTTACTGACTTTTCCATGGGGGCAGTGTTGAGCCACTGTCAGACACTGTGTGTGTGTGCTTCTGTTTCTATTTGTGTGCATGTGTGTGCATGTGTGTGTGTGTGTGTGTGAACGTGAGAGAGTGTGTGTGTGTGTGTGTGTGTGAGTGAGCGTGAGGATGTGTGTGTGTGTGTGTGTTCCTGTTTCTATTTGTGTGTGTGTGTGTTTCTGTTTCCACTTGTGTGTGCATGTGTGTGTGTGTGACCGTGAGTGTGTGTGTGTGTTTCTGTTTCTATTTGTGTATGCTTGTGTGTGTGTGAACGTTAGTGTGTGTTTGCATGTGTTTGTGAGCTTGTGCGTGAGTAAGTGTGTGTGTGTGTGTGTGTGTGTGTGTGTGTGTGGGTGGGAGCATGACCGTGTGTGTATGTGTGTGTGTAGGTGTGTCGGTGAGTGTGGGTTGAATGTATATGTGTATACAAAGAGCTTGGCACTGGTACCCCTATCTGTGCCAAGGTCAGTACATCTTGGCCCATCCTCATCTCATTCATGTAGACTTCTTCTTTTTTTTTTAATTTTTTTAAATTTTTTATATTCTTCCATTTTTCTGCCACTTTTCCCAGCTGAAGGCTGATGTAAAAGTTAAGAACTGCGCTGAGTTGTGGCTCAAACCCTTTGGGTCAGGAGTTCTGTCGCCTCTCGCTGGCACATGCAGGTCGCTCCGCCGCATCAGGCGAAGAGCTGTCTGTTGACTGTTCCCAGGTGACCAGCGCACACAGGCGGGAGGAGGAGGAGGAGGAGGAGAGGGAGCGATGTTTGGCAAACAGGAGCGGCACGTGTGAGGGTCCGGTGCCGCATTAACAGATTGCCGTTGCATGACTTCTGCTCGTTCTTACATCATTACATCATCGCGCAACAGTTTACCGCCCTCTCTGCCCCCCCCCCCCCCCCCCCCCAAAAGCCCCCCGCCCACCCCAGAAGTGTCTCAAGTCCATAAACGCATTCTGCTAAAGCCAATGAGCCAATCAGGGCGCGTTTAGCCCCGGGCCCAGCCCCTCCCGGCGGGAGGAGGACCGTGACTGCGCAGATCCCGCTGGCGATGACTCACATGCCGGAGACGGCCGTCCATCTGCGCTCGGGCCCCTAAGACCGGCTCACCGCGATGGAGGGATGACGGGGGGAGGAGGAGGGGAAACTAGAGGCGAAACTCATTAGTGTCGTCATTCCCCGATCTGGCGCTGTGCGTTAGGCTGCCCAAGGATGCGTGCAACTCAGCGTCTTTCAAGGGATGATTCGATTTGGGCGGCTCGGTTAGCATGGGGACATAATTGGATGCTGATCTACAGCCAGGATTTGGGTGCTGAGACATCGAACGTGGAGAGCAGTGTGACCTCTGCACGGGTTGCCATGCATTTAGGCCTCCTGGAGTTTAATTCTGACTCACCTGCCGGTGACATCATCACCGCAAATCCCCTTCAGCCAAGACAGGTGCTGGGAAAGGCCGCTACAAAATGGCGTTGTTAGTCTTCAATTCCAAAATTACATAAAATGACAAATACATATTTTTACTCCAGTGCAGTGGAAAAGTATTTGCCCCCTTCCTGATTTCCTTTATTATTGCATATTCAGTGTGACAAAATTAAAAAATAATGGCATCCTGTATTGCCTTGTCCGAGCACCTGTCTTGGCTGAAGGAGTTATGCGGTGATGACGTCACAGGCAGGTGAGGTAGAATTAAAGTCAAGGAGACCTTACTGCATGGCAACCTGCATGGCTCTCCACGTTAGACGTCTCAACACCTAAATCCTGGCTGTAAATCAACATCAAATTTTACCCCCATGCTAACTGAGTCTTCTGAGTCACTGCTCTCATCTCTTACGTGATGCTAAGCTGCACGCACCAAACCTTTTGGTATCTTAAAAGGTTTTGGAGCTGTTCGTATCGAATGCGCCCTGTTCACATCGCAGAGGCACACCGTGTGATGCAGTTGCTGCCGCCGCCTTTGTTTGCGCTCGGTGAAAGAAAACGGGTTGGTGATATTTGTCAAGCTTCCGTTGTTGGACCGCAGCCACCTTTAAGGCTATTTTTGAACCTTTTATTTCCTTTCTTTTTTTTTAATGTCTCAGTTTAAATAGTAAGCCCATTCCATTGTGACATCCTTTTGACTTGTATGAACAGCAACCAACTGCCACTCTTCAACTTGACATACTTAAAAAAGAAAAAAAAAGAACTTTTATACCAACAACATCCTGAGACATTTAATCACGGCCTGGTTTCTATTTCTGTTCTATCTGGTTTCATTTCTGCAAATTTCCTGTGAACGGTTGCCTGCCTGCGAGCTTGCGCGTGAGAAACCTCCTCTCAAGACGGCTCGGCGTGCGTGCGCCAAGCGTTTCTCGCGAGCAAAAACAAACACTTTGGGTTGCGGAAGGATCACGAGACTCTCGCCCCCTTTGGTGGAACTGCCGTTTCTCTCAACTTCCAGGCGAATTACCCATTAAAATTTACGCCGGTTGAATGGCGAATTAATCGTTTGACAGTTAAAACCGAAAATGTGCGAATGTTCTCTGCTGTGTTTCTGTGTAACAGTCTTCCGGCTTTCCCTTTCGGAAGAGGTGAGAAGGGAGTCCAGCCCAGTCTTTTATGTCTCACAAGACATAACGCACTACTGCGGAACCGGAGTCACTGTCCTGTAATAAATAAAAATATTAGAAATTATACACATGCTATTTCGTAATTCAATTCACGGCACACACCTATAAAATGAATGATTGTTATTGCAAGGCTTCAGTTTAATTTGAGGAGACTGAAGTAGGGTGTAAGTAAGTGTTTTGTGGGTTTAGAATACCCACAAGGGCTCAGATACCATAGAATCCCCAAATGGGATCAGATACCATAGAATCCCCACATAGGGCTCAGATGCACTGGCTGACAGCCAGCGTCTGGGATTAGAAGGGCACTGCAGTTCAAACTCTGGGCTTGAACACTGTTGTTTACTGTGCACCTGCGCGATTCACAGTGGAGCTGAGTGAAGGCTCACCCAGCACCGCAGAGCTCGTTCACAGTTCTGTTTTTTTTTTGTTTGTTTGTTGTTGTTTTACCATACGTGACCTTGCTCAAGGTGACAGCAGCCACGTAGGGATGTGAAAGCTCGAACCCTTGGCCCGACCTAACCTTTCCCCATTCCCATGCTAGTCCGCAGACAAAGGGCACAGTCTCTTTCATCCTTTGTAATAACCTTGTGCTGGAGCATTTGATGTCGCACGAGCTCCATTGTCTCCATTCATGTTCTCTTCTCATTGTTAGACGAGAAAAGGTTTCGTTGCCGGAAAAAAAATGTCCTGTCAGTGATCCTCTGGAGCAAGGTACGCTATCAAGCAAGAAAAATAATTCTGTGAAAAATGGGTGTGAAATTAGGAACTTTTTTGTCACTCCTTAAACGAAAATAGAAAATCCATACCATGCAGACATAAGCGTCATTTTATCTTACGGTCTGATTTCAAAAGATATGGTGCGCTCATATACGAATATGTACAGTTGAGGCCAAACGTTTACATACACCTCGGCTAAAGACATTCAAACTCAATTTTTCACAACTCCACACATTTCATGTTACCACACATTTTCTGTGTTAAGTCAATTAGGGTATCTAGTTTATTTCCATAAGAGGTCACTTTCATAATAATAGCTAAGGGACAGATTTATTTCAGCTTTTATTCACCATATCAGATTTTCAGTGGAGAGGCGGTTGTTATGACCGTGCTCTTGAGTGACCTGCCGGGCTTCGTGCTACCGTCGCTGGCTAACGTGCTAACGGGATGAGCTGGTGGAGCCCCGCGGCCTGTCCCCCACCGAGCAGCCGCGCGGCTTTAGAGCTTAGGAACGTTCTGGATTACGCCCGCGCCCCCTGCGTGCTCCTCACCTGTTCCCGCCGCTCGGGCCCGACGGCCGCACCTGTTTCGGACGCACGCCGCGCGGCGGCTAATCCGCTAAGCCCGTCCGTGCTAAGTGTCGGCGATTCCTCGGCGATGACGCACTTTCCCGAGGGGTAATGCCTCGAGAGTCTGCTGATCTGGGAGAAACCGTTCTGTCTCTCTAATCTCTTAATGGGTGGAGCTGTTTTAATGCGATCTGCATGGTGCGAATGGACATCCTTTGGACAATGTAATGGACATCCATCGTGTTGAAGTCAGTTTAACTCATCAAAACAGGAAAATAAGCTCGGTATAAATTTTAATTGCTGGTCCAAGTGCATCTTTTTCTCCATTTCTTGTATACTTAAAATGGTATTTAGCACCTTTTGCATATTTTTTTTTAATGGTTTCCTTTCTATCATTTTGTGAAATATGACCTTTGACCTTTACCATTCCGTTGTTGCACCGGGTCAGACGAAGACTGGAATGTGTTCGGGGCAACCTCAGCGCTTTTGGGGAAGGAGAGGGGGGCGGAGGGAACGGCCCTCCTCGTTCTGACGGTCAGCGTAGCCGCTGTGTTTTGCTTTTTTTTTAAAAAGGCGGGAAACCGCCAGAAACGCTGGAACACCAGCTGCAGGGAGCTGGTGCCTGTCAGTCAGCCCCGACCGAAATAGAGCTGGGGGGGGGGGGGGGGGGGGGGCTCGGTTAAGTCAGAGATAATCGGACGGATCCATTAGCTGTCCCGTGTCTTCGCTGCACAGCTGATTAGCAGCCTTAAAGCAGCAGTTATATAATCGCAGGAGCCCGTGTCGCGGCGTGTAGCTGCCAGGCTTATAATAAGGCCCCAAAGCCTCTTGGTTTGATCTACAGTACGGGGGGGCAGGGGGGGGGCGGGGGGTGCACTCCTCTCATGGCACGAGTGTGAAGGGGGTCAGTGACCTCAAATTCTCTGTTGAAGCTTATAAAGCACTTGGAGGGTTCTTCAAAATAACCAGCTGCAACCACACGGGTGCTTTGGCTGCCATTTTGTTTTTGATGAAAAAAATGTAATGGAATTCAGAAAAGCAATACACCCTACTGTTGGGAATATGTTGACTTGTGGAAAATCTTGATTAATATATTTCATAGCAGTGAAGTATATTCCATTACATGAAAGCCATATATATGTGTTGCAGTATCTTGATTATTATTTTATTTCAGTATTTCAGTATATTTTCAGTACGTTCCATTTCTGCCATGTCCAAGGTGTTTTATCTTTTTAAATGAAATAATAATAATGTACCCTTTGATTTTTTTTTTTTTTTTGGAGCATGTAGCATGTTTTGTTAAGAGAAAAGATGAGTACAGTGCTTTTCTGCCCCAGCAGATGAAACTCCCGTTGTTCCCTGAGAGCTCTTAGAACTAGCCTGGCCCCCCCAACCCTCAGACTGCAACATTGAAGGGCGTCTCTTCCACTGTCCTCCTCAGCATCCCCACTTGAACCTCTCTCTCTCCCTCTCTCTCTCTCTCTCTCTCTATCTCTCTCACTCTCACACACTCGCACTGACATGCTCACACACTCGCATTGACATGCACACACACACACACACACACACACACACACACACACACAACTTTTTCATAAATTCTTAAGCTTGAGATTTTAAGGTGCGGACCCTTGTTTGTGCCCAGCGAGGGAGCGTTTTCCCTTTGGCCACAGTGGCCCTGGTGGGTCAGGGGCTCGTGCCTGCGTAGGGGGTGTGTGTGTGCGTGTGTGTGTTTGGGGGGGGCGAGGAGGGTGTGTGTGTGTGTGTGTTTGGGGAGGGTGTGTGTGGTGTGTGTGTGTGTGTGTGTGTGTGTTTGGGGAGGGTGTGTGTGGTGTGTGTGTGTGTGTGTGTGTGTTTGGGGAGGGTGTGTGTGTGCGTGTGTGTGTGTGTTTGGGGAGAGTGTGTGTGTGTGTATGAGGGGGGGGTGGTTGTGTGTTGGGGGGTGGGGGGGGGGGGGGGTGGTTGTGCCTTCAGTGACCTTGCTCTTTCTGTTCCATCACCTGCTACCACGGGCCTCCCTCCCCCATTCACTGGCCCAACAGATGGTATTCAAATGAAGCCCAACAAAAGTTCTGCAGGCCACTAGACATTTCCCCATGCTGTGGGGAGGGGGGGTCGGGAGGGCCATACCCTAAACCCCAAATCCCAACCGAAACCAAAACCAACAAGTGCCTTTTCCTTGCCTTGTGGAGGAACGGTGATTTTTGTTTCAAAGGAAAACGACTTAATTTCCCATATTTACTCTCACAAACAGCTGTTCCCTAGAACCTGCCTGTTTCTGTGCTGCAGTTTACGTTCTTATTTCAGTTTTGTAAGTATACTTAGTATGTCTGTGCTACCAATGGGAAAAGGCAATACGAATTTGAAAATGAAGACTACAGGTTGAGGCACTGGAAAGACTTTTTAAAAGATTTTGCAATGTCGCAGTGCATCCATGTATAAACGCGTAAATGCGTATGGTGTGTGTGTGTGTGTGTGTGTGTGTGTGTGCGCGCGCGCGCACGTACGTGTGCACAAAGTATACAGTTAGGCACACCCCTATCAACAGGCTGAGGGACTGAATTCATTTAGTTCTTTGACTTGTTCTCTTTGGCTTTCGTGTTTGAAGCGGCAGTGTTCCTGTGTGGTTTGGGCGGGGGGGTGTGTTTCGTTTTGGCTCATGTTTGCTGTTGCAGCAGCCTGCTGTAGCTCTGAGACCCCAGAAAGGGTGCATTGTCCCCCTCGGTGGCCAAATAACATCCTCAAATCAATATAACCTTTTGTGTGACAAAGTGCGCATTTACGTTGTTATTCTCCCTTTTTACCTCTCTCTCTCTCTGTTGTTCTGTTGTTTCAGTTTCTGGAAATTTCTTGCCAGGAGCTCTCGTGAGAGAGCCTGACTCAGCAAGTGCCAAATGTATTTTTATTTTTTGTTTTGTTTCTGCCTCTGTTCTTCAAAGAAAGCCATTAAGAAGGGTAAAAACAGTCTGTCTAATTCAGGGCTAATGAGATGGGCTTAATTTGCCTAATCTGTTTAGGCAAAGCATGGCTTCCAATGTGAGCAAAGACATCTGGCCTGCAGTGTGACCCTTATGCACTGTGTTAGTGTATTAGTGCACATTTAGGATATTTCATTTATCTTCCCGAAGTATCTTCCTCATATATAAACAAACTGTTTCATTAAGAGTTGCAAAAATGCAAAATGTAGCCTAAGCGCACACATTTTTGTAGCCTAAGTGTACATTTTATTTAAGAAAATTGTGTAGTCATTATACACAGTTTTAGAAAGTAATTCGTCAAAAATGAATCTTATGCATTCTGCCTTGTTTTTTTTATTTTTGAGAGTTGGCAAGGAAGCGTGATTGGTCGTGTGCGACAAGGATAACCAATTGAAATGATTGGGCTGCGGTGTTCTTGTTGCCGGGACAACGCAGACTCACTCTGGCTTTCCTTTTGGCCATGTGACCTGGGGCTTTGACGTCAGCAGGGGAGGCAGAGTTTGGTACTCAGAGCTCAGCTTGAGAAGCTCTTGTGGAGTTTAGAGTTTGTAGCTGCTGGTGCCTGGGTGTGGCTGCTCCTCCTCCTCCTCCTGCTCCCACTACCTGTCGCCGACTGCCTGTTGTTGCTGTTATCTGAGTGGGGAAGTACCAGGTTATGGACTATTAAAGGGCTTTTTTGGAGTGGTACTTCTGAGTGAGGTAAGCTGTCCGCCTTTCACGTGCTTGGCAGTAGTCTTGTGCTGTCTAAGAGATCTGGAGTGCTGTCTTGGACAGAGATTCTGTAGACTAGCCTGTGGAAGTAGTGCGGAGAAATAAACAGGTGGCGAGTGTTATTTGGAAGGTAGCCAGTGGCGGGTGCAGGTGAACCTTGCAGTGTTTGAACAGACGGGTAACTGAATGTGAACGCAGCTGGGCATCAGCGGGAACCGTCCTGTGTAGAGTGGCTGAGGTGTGAGACTTTTGGGACACAGAAGGAGAGTGGCACAGAGGGGCTGGGGCTCCAGTTGATTTTTTATTAGAGGAGATGTTGGTTTGTCCCAGGGGTATTTCGTGATCTGTGTTTGTGTGTGTGGGTTTGTGTGTGTTTGTGTGTGTGTGGGTTTGTGTGTGTGTGTGGGTTTTGTGTGTGTTTGTGTACGGATATTTTTCTGTCAGGTAGTGCACAAAGTGACAGATGCACTCTTAGAGGTGCTAAACCACAGTAATTTGAAACTACTCACTCAACTCCGTGGAGCAGTACTGGGTTCAAGAGGGCTTTGTGTGTGTGTGTGTGTGTGTGTGTGTGTGTTTGTGTGTGTGTGTGTTTGGGTAAGGATAGGAAGGAGCAACAGCTGTAGTTGGAAGCTGAGAGGGGGGATTGAGGGGGTTTTGGGGTACAGGTTTTTTGGCTGGGAAGCGTAAAGCTGTCGGATCTGTGCCTGCTCAAGACTAATTCACCCCAGCCTGAGAGACTACCAGGACAAGGCACTACCTGGAGAAAGGGGAAAACTTTTCTCTTTCTCTCCTCCTGGACCACCGTGGAGCAACGGCAGAGCCAGCCCTTTCCCTGTAGACCTTCTGTGCCAATCAGGGATGTTTAGTTTTTATGCGCCAAACGCGTGTCCCATGCACAAACTCTCCTGCTGCTGATTGCAGCGGCCCTGCTGTATCTGTATCATTGACTATCGCAGCATGTCACAGATAAGCACTTTAATTGCGATATTCTGTGTGATCATCGCAACATGTCGCAGATAAGCACTTTAATCGCGATATTCTGTGTGAGTATCGCAACATGTCGCAGATAAGCACTTTAATCGCGATATTCTGTGTGAGTATCGCAACATGTCACAGATAAGCACTGTAATTGCAATATTCTGTGTGATTATCGCAACATGTCGCAGATAAGCACTTTAATTGCGATATTCTTTGTGGTAGAGTGGGAGACAGCGGAGCCTTAGAACAGCAGCAAGCAAGAGAGGCGTGTAAGACTGCCGTTAAAGATAATGCAAGGGGGGGGAATGGAAAATTACCCGTAACTTTGCAAGCATAGCAAATGGAAAGCAAAGACGCCTGCAGTAAACATAACATGCCTGTCCACTGTGTCCCCTGTCTGCAATGGGGGCTAATGCTGAAGCTGAACAGCATGTACCATATTTGTGCTGTAAAGGCTGCGTTAGCGCGTAGGGTAGGCCACGGACACTTGGCGGTATGAGAAAGATCAAACGGTAAACGGATGCGCCGTGCGGTTTAGAGGAATGACCTCTGACCCCTTGGCTTTGCATGTCCTCCGGTTTTCAGCGGCGTCAAAATGCCCCCATCCCCCCCGCCCCTTGGTGCTGGAGACGGCGGTTCGTCTTCTGCGTTTCGGTAGGTCGGGGCCGGGGGGTGTGGCAGCGTTTCTGTGCAAGATGAGCTTTGATGCGGTGGAGGTGTGGACAGCTAGTCCCCGACCGGATTGCTAATCGGGGGGGAAGGGGGATCGGCATGCTACTGTCACTGAATGTGTTTATTTGGGCTTGAGAAGATCACGCATAGACTGAAGCAGTGACTGAGTGTGAATGCCTGTTGAGTTTGGCTCTGTGTGTGCATGCATGTGTGTGTGTGTGTGTGTGTGTGTAGGCATGTGTGTGCATGTGTGTGTGTGTATGTGTAGGCATGTGTATGTGTATGTGCGTGTGTGTGTGTCTGTGCAGGCGTGTGTGTGTGTAAGCATGTGTGTGCATGTGTGTGTGTGTGTGTAGGCATGTGTATGTGTATGTGCGTGTGTGTGTGTGTCTGTGCAGATGTGTGTGTGTCTGTGTGTGTGTGTGTGTGCGTGCGTTCGTGTGCTTTTGCAAGCCTGTGTTTGCTCTGTTGAGGATGTTTGAGTTGTTAACATAAAGAGGAAAAAATGTTCCGTTCGTAATGCAATTGTTGGGTTGTTTAACAGAATATCTCCAATGGCTGTGTGAATACGGTAGCTGCGGTGCTGCCCTCTTAGTACACATTGAATCCTCCTAATTTATTAAAACCTACGTACAGTGGCACGTTGACACCCGCTGTAAATGCAGTGCGCTTTCTCTGACGCTCTAAATCTTGCGTGGCTGCATTTATATTTAACGAAGACCAGCCCATTACCTGCAATTCGCATGTTTGAATTTGCATTACTGTACACTGCAGTAATTACGTTAGAAGTGATTACCAGTGCAGAGACTGACTGACTGGAAATGCCACGGTTACTGCAGGTTATGAATCCTGCCGATAAATCCGCCAGTCATTAATTTAAGAGACTGCTTGCAGTATGCCCGACTTTCATATTTAACACGCGGGTTGTGCTCGTTGCAGTTTTTGGAGCCCACTATTTATTTAACTCCTTAAATTTTGCGCAGTTCCTAAAAGTAGTTCCGTTACTCCATGTTTGCAGTGGAAGCAAAGTGTCGGTTGGCGTGTGGGGGCTGCTGCGTTGGAAGGAGCAGCTGACCGTCGTTTGGAATGTGACATGAACCGTGGGTGTGAAATTCTTAACCTGCGAATCTGCGGAGTCACGGGGCAGATTTCTGTAGTGCCACCGCACAGATGGTCCAGAGTCGGGGGGAATGACCATCATCTGAAGAAAGCTTACGCAAGGATAGGTTTTGAATGGATACCTTGATTGGTGGATAGCTTGATTTTGTTTGGATTTAAGGGTAAACTGAACACAAACTCTTAGTACCCCACTCTTTGACCACACCCCTAACAGCTGTGAGTACACTGATGGGATTATAACCTTGTGGAACAGATTGAATCAACTTTCCCAGTCAAAGTTGCTTTAAGGAACATATACCAATCATCAACAACAGCAGACTGGGTAAGAGATAGCCATTATTATTATTTTATAATGTTGTGGATTTGGGCAGTTTAAGTCTACAGACTTTAAAGCGTTGCGTATTTTCCTGGAGCATCCAAAGAAAGGGCACATTTCTTAAACAGCCTTAAACAATCAAGATGATGGCCGGGGTTTTTGCGAAGGGGGCTTTGACAGTCTGTGCGCTTTGTGTGGAAATATTAGGCAGGACAGAAGCTGGAACTTTTTTTTTTTTTTTTGAGGCCAATGGTGATTGACAGCTGTGTGGGCGTTATCATTGTCCTCCTCAGAAGGGTTCCTCTGTGCAGGGGGTCAGAGGTCGGGAGTGTCCCGTTCTATTGTGGTGGATTCTATTGTGAGAAGACGCAGCTGTGGGGTTCTACAGATGGAGAGTGACTGCGTTCCACTATATTTGCCTCAAGTTTTTATTTTTTTATGTAAATTCTACTGAAAGTCAGAGGGAACATCTGCTTCGGCTGTGAAGTGAAAAGCATTATAAGCTCTACGCTGGCCTCCATCGCTAAGGCATTCCGTAGGTAGTGAGGACAATCACTTGCTCACAACTTATTATTTCTCAAGGATTTGAACCGGCGACTGGAGTTGTGAACAGGTTTCCATTCCGGGGATGGGGGGGGGGTTTGGCGTGGGGGTGGGGGGGTGGGGGGGCATTTTTCGCTCGGTGGGCGATGTTCCCTGAGCAGGACAGAATCAACGGGTTCCTGTTCACATCCCCGCGCTACTCCCGCCCTCCTCTGGGCCTCGTGAAGGTGGGGTGGGGGTGGGGGGGGGGGGGGGTTAGGTCCGGCCTGCCCCGTTGATGGCTGCTGTGTGTTGAGTGTTTGGCGGGGTCTCCTTGTTGACCTTTGTTTACGGCCTTGTAAACGTCGACCCGAGAGCTTTCCTCTCTCTTCCCGCCCTGTAATCAAAACCCCCTTTCCCGCCCGTCCGCCTCATTCTTCAGCCCTCACGGGGGCTGGCTCTTCCTGATTGGCTGAATTACTCTTGTCGGACGAGTCAGGCTAAACGAGGGACAAATTTGTTCTGTGTTTTTTTTTTCTCCTCCTCCTGTCTACCCTTCTTTGTTCCTGGCTCACGGACTACAGCAGGAGGAAATTAAGCTTGCGTGGAGTTTTTCTTTTTTTTTCTGGATTCTCAGATGTTTTGCTCGGCAAAGCCCTTTCACTGACTCATATTTGACACTGTTTTTCGAAATGTTAGGCTGGAAATAGTTACGCGGGACCTTCGCCTTGAACGTCTCTCAGGTTTTAGTTGTGTTTGTACCGTTTTTAACGTAGTGTAGTAGCACATGTTCCTGTTAGACCACGGATCAGTACCTTAACGGGAACATGCAGCGTTTGTACTGTACCTTGTTTAACATAGTGTAGTACCACATGTTCCCGTTAGAGTACAGATCAGTCATATGTGTTCCACTTGACTAAAAATGAAAAGAAATAAGAAAAAAAGCATCACATAGGGGTGGGGCCCCTGGAGAAAGTGTTTGGCTGTTTGGTTACCAGAGGCAGATCTGCTCTTGGTCCCAGAGAAAGGGCCCTCCTTCAGGCCAGCTGACTGCCCGCGCTGATTAGCGTGAGCGGCTAAAGGGCTAAGCGGCAGCAGTAGCGTATAAATAGGCACTCTCGTGTGTTGCATAAGCGTCATCCCTTAAACTCCTCCAGGTTGGAGCGAGAACATCAGCTCAGTCCCAGTTCAGCCTCGGCAGACCAACAGGCTTGGCTGTTTTTCGGGGCAAATTCGTAGGGCGAGACACTCGAGACAAATGTCAGGCTCTGTCCATTTCCTTCACGCAAGCTAACGTGGTTTAAAAAGTAGACGACTCGCGTCCCCCCGTCTCGCAGCACCCTGTCGTTTGAGGTGCGCTTATTGTTGCTGAAGACTCGCTGAGTGGTTGAACCTGAACACGGAGCAGCTCCGAGGAAAGGCCCACGGATTCAAACGGGCCTTGTTTACGGTAATGGCGCCTACTCTGAATTCCGCATGAATTAGCCTACGTGCTGTCGGTACATCTAGCGCGGTGGTCGGTCTGCAACCCTGGTCCTGGAGAGCTGCAGGGTCTGCTGGTTTTTTGTTTTCACCTTAAAATCAGCACCCAACTGAGACCCAAGACACCAGGTGAGTTGAGTTAACTGTGTAATCAACTGCTCTAATTGATTCATGAAGTGCGGAGTCACTATGAAAACCAGGAGACCCTGTAGCTCTCCAGCACCAGGGTTGGAGACCACTGATCTAGTGGAACATGAATTAAGCCTTGAGAGGCACCTCCATTATTATCCGGTGTGTCACTGGTGACCAGGTCCAGCAGCACGTTTGTGTTTTTGCTTGTTGGGATGTCGTCTCGTTGGGCGATCCTTTAAGGGGTCCACTGGCAGGTTCTCTGTCGCTACCGCTACACTACCGGAGGCATCCGTATTCTTATCGATTTCTCACAGCAGCGTTGATCGATTTAACGGTCCGTCAGGCGTGACCCTAACAGTCCCGTATTTGCCCTGATTGTTTCGCTGCAGAGCAGAGTGTAAGGCCCCCGCAGCGAGGCCTATGCGCTTTATCGAAACTCCTTCATACCAATTCAGATGAAGTCCTCGTTTCTTGTTTTTGTCTTTCGTCGCAGTCGACGAGACTCCGCCTCTGTTTTCGGGGGGGGCTGTGGAAACGGTTGTGTAACGCTCGCTCTAACCTTTCTGATGCTGTGCATGTGTGGGTGCCTCAGCTGGGGGAGGGGGGGGTGCTGGGGGGGTGGGGTGGGCGTCTGTGGCCCGCAGGAGCGGCGCGTGATCGCAATCTCGCGGCCAGTAACCGCGGCGACGAGGGGGGGGGGCTCCGGTTTCTGCGCGGCGGCGAGGGCTCTCCACCCGATACGGCCCGTGACCGCGTCGAGCGCACGCGCTCACCCTGTAACCGGAGAGCCCCCCCCCCCCCGGAACGGCTCGCCCCAAAAAAAAAAAAAAAACTGGCGCTCGGCCTGCGCGCGGTTAAACGCTAATCCCGCCGCCGCGGTCGGTCATTTCACCAGCGAACGAGCCGCCGGTCCGCCGACGCGCGACGGGGGAAAATACCGGCGGGTGGGTTTACTTCGAGAGGAGGCTGATTTTCTTTTTTTTTTCCTCGGAGATGAGCCGAGCTCTTCGCAGTGAGCTTTAACCCGGCTGAATTTTGGCGTTTTTTCTCGCGAAGAGGTGCCCTGTAACTCCACGGTGGCCGGGCCACAGCGTCTCCTAGAGGTGACTAAACCCCCGTGGGCTACGCTCGGGTGGAACGCTCGCTGTGTTCATGTCGAGGTTTTTCGCATCCCTGTCTCTGTACTGTTGGTGTTGTTTTTTGCATGGTGGTGAACTGGGAGCTTTGTCGTGTGCAAAAGGGGGCGTCAGCAAAGTTCTAGTGAGCAGTGTTTTTTGGGTGGTGGCACTTATTTAGCCTGGAATGCTGGAGGTGACCCCCTGGACGTGCTTCAAGGGTGACTTTTTTTAACACCTACGCTTTCCTTGTCTGTAGAACCATAGCAAAAGCATTAAAGAAGGCATAGCCAATGTGTGGAGTTGTAGGTTGAGATATGGAATTAGAGATATAGAGAGTGTAGATGTTATGGACTGTTGGTGTTGTTGTCATCCGTGGCTGCATTTTGTTGCCGGTGGTGAAAAACTTGGAGCTCGGCGGGTAATGAAGGACTGAGAATGGATTCCAGGGCACAAAAGGGCCTTTGGCTGCAGTATATCACATTACAGACGCGACATTACTACAATGTACCACGCGAATATCGCATCACCGTGAAGTGTATCTCATTACGCGTAGTACATCGCCGGGATATTGCCATATCACGCATACGGCGGCTGTGTAACCTGTCACCAGCGGCCCCGTGAATGCCTTACGGGTGAAGAGGCAGAGGTCAGGTGAGCAGAGTGTCAGATGGTGCACGTCTTTTCTGCTTTGTGTTCTGTTTGAGCTGCGTTGGGGAACTGCGACTGTGGCGTTTGGGTGATGCGTACCGAACCCCGCCACCCCCTGCCCGGCGCCACGGGTCGCGGCACGCGGAGCGGCCATCGCGACGGTCGGCACGCGGCCCCGCCCCCGCCCCCCGCCCCCCGCCCCCCTCTTACGTAACCGCCCGGGTGGTGACACGGCCTCTGCGTTTAAGAGCCTTAAGGGTGATTGTCGGGAGCGATCCTTTCGGGCATAACCTGACCCCCTCATCCCTCTTTATCTGCTGGTCTCTTTAAAAATACCCCCCCCCTCCACCCCACCCCACCCCCCCGCGGATAAGTCCTCCTGTTTCTGGGGAATCGAGCGGCCTGGGAGCTCATCCGCAGGCGTCGCGGGCGATAAGCACCCGCGCCCGTTTTAGACCCAGGCGATTGGCTCAGCGGCCTCAGGATTGGATTGTCCTTGGAGCAGACACGCGCGTCGAGGCGTTTGGTGTCTCGTGTGTGTGTGTGACGTTCGCACGACGGGGCCATGTGGCAGGCACGGCGGCCCGCCTTCCTGAGCGCTTCTTAAGCGGGAATTGAAGTGGTGTTCCATCGTATACGCTATCGAGTTATTAAGTTTTTCTTTAAAACTGCTTAATTGTCCGATTTGCCCGCCGCTGTTATTGTCATGTGATGCACTTCCTGACACGCGTGTGCTGGGTTATGTTTATGTACATTTTTTGAGCAGGCTGCAGACGTGACTTCCTGTAATGGTTTCACATCCGGTGCTAACCACCAGACATTTCACTTTGCGCTGACTGATAGCTATTTCTAATGGGTAATGTTAGTCATAGCCCTCCTGCCCCCAGCTGGATCCTGATGCGTGTGCAATCACGCCACTGCAAATAGCCTCGCTCTCAGAAAGCAGCGTTTTTTTGGCACTTTGTGCCCTGCCATTTGCAGTGGCGAGTTTCAGTTGATGGGCGGGGAGAGGGATCAGATAGCCAGGCTCTGACAGCCCCACCCTGAACAGAACACTCTGGAAGGTGTCAGCAGCAGGTGGGGGAGGTGGGGTGGGGGGGGGGGGGGTCTCCTAGGCATGAGAGTATGGGTGATGATCCCCCTTATCCCTTTGAAGAGCAGGTATTCTGGAATGTTTTCTCAAAGTTCTAAGTCAGTGTTCTAGAACTCCGCTGCTTTCAGTCACCGGCAGTGATTGTGACATCAGCATTAGAATGTTCAGTTAAGAACGTTCTAATCTCATATTTGTGATCTCACACAAGGGCTAAAGGGCCATTCTGTTTTTGGTAATAGGCATTACCCCCCTGGCATTATCCCATTAGTCACGCAGAGAATTAGCCCCCCCCCCCCCCCCCCCCCCCCCAACACACACACCCCCACCACCCCTGCCTTCATTTTAGCCTAGCGGACGGCCTGTCCCCGGTCTCCCAGAGGTCTTCCACCCTCATTCTGACGGGGCTCAGGGAACGGAGGTCCTACAACTGCTGGAATTCCAACACGCCGTTTCCCTCGGTCAGGGCCAGTCATCCCAGTCATCAGGAATGTCTCTTGCAGGGTGGGGCAGAGTGGGGTGAGGGCGTGGGGGGGGGGGGGGGGTTGGGGGGTCCTTTGGGGTCTCTGAGATTGAGTAACGCACCGCCGCGTGCTATTTAGGGGGCTGACACGCCCGGAACACGGCTGACCTTTGCCTGAGTTGGTTGTCGAAAAGGCTCGGCGGTGCCCTGCTTCTAGAACGTTCCCCTGCGTTGCTCTCCCGTGACGCGCCTCTCGAGGCGCTGAGTTCAGACGTTCAGCGAGGCCTGCGGGATCCTGGCTCTTAAAATGGCGGTCAGCAGTCAGTCAATGTTGGTATTAATGTCCGCTGTGTCAGCACTTACAAGGAAAACCATCCTAATGACGGCAATAATAACAATAATAATAATCGTAATTATCGTCGTCCGTCATTATCGTCATTACCATCATTCCTGTTTTCATCAATCAGCTATTATCAACATCATTGTGGTAATTATTGCAACAGTAGTATCAATAAAAATAACTCATTACATTAGTAGCACTGCTGCTGTTGACAGTGACCCATCCCCCTGATACTTAAATGTACTCTTGTGTTGCTTCCCTGATTTTGAGGGCTTCTTTATCCATTATTTTTTTCTATTTTTCACTTTTGCTTGGCCAAGGAAAACCCTCTGATATTTCCCATGATCCCTGTGAGGCAGCATAATCCTCTAATAATGCGCCACAGGCCCCCCACGCTTCCTCAGGCTTGTTCACCCCCTGCGTATCTAACCAAGAGTTCCTCCACAAGAGAGGAGAGCTGCATGAGGACAAAGCAGGGAACCAGACGGCCTGGTCATGACCCCTGAATGCTAGACTTATCCTGTATACCCAATCCTGGAGCTGATCCTAGGCCCAATCCTAGAGCTGATCCTGTAGCCCAATCCTAGAGCTGATCATATAGGCCCAATCCTGGCACTTATCCTGTAGACCCAATCCTAGAGCTGATCCTATAGGTCCAATCCTGGTCCTGATCCTATAGGCCCAATCCTGGAGCTGATCCTATAGACCCAATCCTGGTGCTGATCCTATAGGCCCAATCTTGGTGCTGATCCTATAGGCCCGACCCTGGAGCTGATCCTAAAGGCCCAACCCTGGAGCTGATCCTATAGGCCCAATCCTGGAGCTCATCCTATAGACCCAATCCTGGATCTGATCCTATAGGCCCAATCCTGGATCTGATCCTATAGGCCCAATCCTGGTGCTGATCCTATAGGTCCAATCCTGGTCCTGATCCTATAGGCCCAATCCTGGAGCTGATCCTATAGGCCCAATCTGGGTACTGATGCGGGAGCCGCAGCTGAACTCGTCCAAGGTAGACGGCGAGAACTCGGCTAGGGGTGCCCAGTGGCGCGTTGGCTCATAACAGCTTCAGCGACAATAACGCTTTTGTTTCTGCGACGAGCCAATAGCATTGCTGCTTTCATAACCATTACATAATCTTACTCTCAAAAGTCTCTTTCCTCTCCGTTATCCCGGTTACCTCATGAAACATTTGCAAAGCGGCTGGACAGACAAACGATTGTTCCTTCCCCGGTTTCGGTGAGATAAGAAAGCCAGGCCCGGGACAAGGGTCATATGGAGCTCAACAGCAGTTTGTCTGTGAGCTGGCGATTCGTGAGAATCCAACCAGCTTATCAAGGCTGAACTTGAAGCCGGATGACCTGTGATCCTTTTCTCGGACCGACCGACTTTCACTTGTAACTCTTAAAGTTTCTCTGTGAAACCGAAATTTTGTATAAATCCTGTGAAGTAGTTGGCCTCTGTCATTAATTAGACTTTTTTTGGTCTTTTTGGCCTCTTTTGGTAGATTTGGTGAGCGTGTCTGTCGGAGAAACATCACGCAAACGATTTCATTTCAAAGGAAAGGGAAAGTAAAGACTCATAGATAGCGAAGCTAGTGTCACTCGTGCGTCTTTGATATGTCCTGACAGTGGGTGCGTTTCTGGGGGAGAAAGCATCGTTGTCTCTCAGACCAAGCTCGGATGCAAGATGAGGTCTCGTGTCAGCCGAGAGCTGTCCCTTTTATATTGCTTCCTTTTGATGCTGGAAATAGTTAGCGTACGCGAAGATGTTCTTGGCTGTCAAAAACCGCTCGGCCCATCGTAACTTAAAAGCAAAGCTGTTTCTGTGCTTGACGAAGAGAGAGCCACTTCCTGTTGTTGACCTTAACGGGGTCAGCGGGTCTTTCTGTTTGTGGTTTTTTCGATCTTGGCAGATACTCGGGCGGATCCCTTTGACAAGGGAAAGAGTAAATATCCCTTTGCGCCCACAATGCACTGCGCCGCGTTGTGTGACTGTTTCAGCCTTCGGATCCCCGGTGCCAGCGCTGTTGTAAACGGGCACGGGTGGGAATGCGGGGTGATAAAAGCTGGCACTCGAGGGCGCGGCGCCAGGCGGTTACTCGGGCAACCGCCGAGGTTCCCTCTCCCGACGACGCTCCGTCACCCCCCCCCCACCCCCCCTCCCACCGCCACATCACATTATTCCCACCTCACTGGAGTTCCCCATTCAGCAGGGTTCCCACCCAACAACCAGTCATATTTTGCATAGCTGGAGGGTGAGTAAGGGCTGTATTGAGAGTTCTGGTGGGAGACGGGTGGGGTGGAAGAGGTTTGTGTCTTCCCCAGGGCAAGGGGCTTTGTTTTCACGATTGTGTAGGTCTCAACATTGCCTACATTAAGGATTAAAAAAAGCACAGCCAAAATGAATCATTAGAAAAACGACATTAAAGACATGTTTTACTTCCATATTTTATGTCTTGTTGTTATGTGAGAGCAGGTGAGTTCCTCATATGCAGCAGTGGCTGTGTCACACACCCTCTGCTCCTCTCCCTTATCCCTCATCTACCACAAAGACATAGACCTGCTTCCCTCTCCATGCAGCTGGGCCTTCTCAAGTGTCGTTACTCAGTGCTGTGTGTCGTGTGTGTGCGTGCGTGCGTGCGCGTGTGAGGAAGAGGAGGAGGAAGATGAGCAACAACAGCGGTCAGCCTCAGTACTCTGCACTGGCCCCAGGCATTTAAGGGTCACTGGTGTTCCACCCCCAAGACTCCCCTGAGGGGAAGTAAAACAGCTTCCCTCCCCTTAACAAGGTATTTCACACCTGCGCAATCAGTGGCAGTTTCCATGGAAACCACCTATAGGGTGAAGTGTTTGCATTTTTGGGGGGAGGGGCTATTGCTCAGGTGCTCAGAAAGATCCAGCCTGGCTCTCGCACGCGCTGTTCAGTTTGTGACCTGTCATGTGACCTGTGTGGCTGCGCTGCAGTAGAGGCTCAGGGGAGGTGTGTCCCGCTGGCCTGCCATTTTAATGTGCCCACACTTTATTTAGCTCACTGCTTCTTCTGTGCAGGCTGTTGAACGTGCGTGCATGAGTAGGATTACTCAGAGATTAAATTGAAAATGGTGTTGATTTTTCAGCTTGCGTTTAATTAGAGCTGCGATTTATGAAGAACACTGGAGGTCTGTGTTGATTGAAGGCTGATGTGAATGTCTGAGCTAAGTAAGCTGTAGCTTAGTTCTTAATCTTCATACAAAGTGCTTTTTTTTTTCCTGTTCATCCAGTGAATTTGTCGACTCAGGTTACAGAAAGGACTCGGTCAATATTGGATTGATTTGATTTAAAATTCTCATCCTCTTTCGTTGTTGATGTCTGGCTAATGTCTAATCACGGTTCCCTGGTCTAATTGGAAATGAGCCCAAACTGAAAGATAAAACCCAGACCCATATTTTACACTTTCTTCATTCTTCAGACTTCATTTGAACGCTCTGTGTCCCTATTGGTCATTTGTCATGGCCTGTCTTCTCCTCGCTGGGCTCGGGTTATCATCGGTTAAAAAAAAAACATTTTTTTAGAAAAACGGTTGGTGTTGACTTTTTGTTCTGTGCAAAATCCCTTGTTCCTCAGCTCACCGTGAGAAGAAAGCTCCTTTTTCCACCGAGCGGCGAATATCGGCCTCGTTAGGAAAGCGGAAAGTTCAGTTAGCGGTGGAGTTTGTGTGTTGCAGAGACTTGCTGTGAAACCCCAGTAAAAAATTTTTTTTTTTTTAAAAACAAACAAACAGAATAAATGCAGGTGGCGGCGTTCGTGTCGGTGTGCCGGCGGCTTACCCGCCAATGCGCTGCCCGCGCGCGGTTTCTGCAGCTGATGTCGCCGCCCACCGCCTCGCCTCCGCTCTCCTGCTCGAGTTCAAACTGTTACACAACAAGTATGCGCTCACGTTACCACAGAGTAGTAAAAAAAAAGAACAAGGAACAAGGAAAACTTATCGATGCAGTAAAATACAGCATAATTCATGTACCTGTTGATCATTATTATCTTATTGAACCTTTGTTTTGTAGTTGTTCCAATGACCATGTTATGCGCTTTTGTATGTCGCTTTGGACAAAAGCGTCTGCTAAGTAAATGTAATGTAAAATTAATTGAATTATTTTATCTCTTTCTCTCTTTCCTTCCTTCCCTCTCCCCCCCCCCCCCCCCCCCCCCCCCCCCCTTCCCATCTGCAGCTAAAACTAAGACGCAGACATGGGGAAGCAGAACAGCAAGCTCCGCCCAGAGATGGTGCAGGACCTGGTGGACAGCACGGACTTCACCGAGCACGAGATCCAGGAGTGGTACAAGGGCTTCCTGCGGGACTGCCCCAGCGGGGCCCTCTCCCTGGAGGAGTTCAAGAAGATCTACGGCAACTTCTTCCCGTACGGCGACGCCTCCAAGTTCGCCGAGCACGTCTTCCGCACCTTCGACGCCAACGGCGACGGGACGATAGACTTCCGGGAGTTCATCGTCGCGCTGAGCGTCACCTCGCGCGGCCGGCTCGACCAGAAGCTCAAGTGGGCCTTCAGCATGTACGACCTGGACGGCAACGGCTACATCAGCAAGTCCGAGATGCTGGAGATCGTGCAGGTAACCCGAATGTCACTCATTAAATCCTGAGATTTTTGTTTTTCCGTTCGGTGCGTTTAGCATCCTGGGCCACTTTTAATGCTGGCTGGCGTATCCATGCGCTCCGTCGCTCTGGCGTCACACTGCAGGATTCGAACCCGCAGCCTCCCTGTCTGAAACATATTAGTGGCGGTGAGACGCAGTTGGCCCTGGAGAATCGGCACGTACTGTTCCCTGTCATCTCGAGAATAAAAGCTGTCGTCCATTTGAATAATAGCCGTAATTACACGCGCGTATTTGGATGACTGTGGATGTGTGGGAGAGCGCTGGATAGACACTTTGCGATGGCAGACCACATCAGATAAACTGTTTGTAGTTTTGCGTGTACGGTTCCGCCAGGCCGCATTTCTCAGAAGTGCACCCAGGGCTTCTCTCCATCCATCCACCCATCCACCCATCCATCCATCCATTATCTATGCCCACTTATCCTGGTCCGGGTCGCGGGGGGGAGCTGGCGCCTATCCCAGCATGCACTGGGCGAGAGGCAGGAATACACCCTGGACAGGGCGCCAATCTATCGCAGCCCAGGGCTTTTATTTTTTTGCTGCAACTGTAAAAAATGTATTGAGCCACCAACTGCTCTGAATTAGACATGCGTGTATAACACATGTAGCCTGTGCTGCTTCATAGTGCTGGACACCTGTGTGTAGTGTCTCACGCACTTGAGCTCTTCATTTGGAGAGCATTTGGAAATGTTGATCTTTTAAAGAAAGAATCGTTTATGTAACATGACTGCAGGGTTACAGTGCAAAAACCAAAATCAAGTCAATCGCCGCAATTATTTTTGTCTTATATTTAGACCTTAAATCTTATTTCTATTACTTTTTAACTAAATGAGCCAAATAGCCAGTGTGGTCAGACAGTTTGACTCATTTCAAGATTTGCCAAGGGGGTATACTAAATAAATAATGAATAAATAATGTAAGAAAATTTCACTTGTGAAAAAACAAACCGTATCTCAACACTAGCCAACATGTTCTGCTTGAGCGAATAAATTACATGACTAAAACACTTAAGACTTTTTTTTTGCAGTGTTGTGAAAGATTTACTCCCAGGCAGAATGCTTTGGTGACCTCGATATCCCTGAAGCTCCTCAGAAGTGCTTTTCCACAAAGATAATTTTTATTCCACCGGAGCATTTTGGCAGTCTGGCAAACACAGGAACTCCAGAAACGCAGGTCGGAAGGCTGGGGGACAGGAACTCCATTGTGGCTCGGAGCCACACCCTGATGGTGACAGTGCCAGCAGTGTGTGGCTGCGAACGCCGGTGTCTCTGCGCTGGTCCCTGGGGGGTTGCCGTGTGCCATCTGGGTACCGTACTCTGGAAACACACGAGCCTCGGTGACACCAAACCACCGTGCTCGTCTGAAAGCCGATCTCAGAAAAACAATAAAGCCCCCGGTGCTTCACGCATCTCTAACCAGGCTGAGCATCTCACCAGGGCAATTACTGTACTCCCAAAGGCTCAGATGCCCCTTAAAACCACAAGCGTGGTCACAAGGGGCATAGCGTGGTCCTGAGAGGCTGTAAGTTTGAAGCGGGGAGGTTAGCTTTGCTCAAACTATCAGGATAACTATCAGGATAGATCTCCTGAGAGTGTTGGCTCCAGACCTGGGTAAAATACGCATTTGTTTTGGATTCAAACACTTTTCTAGGCTTTACTGATCTTATCTGGTGTGTTGGAGCCAATGAAATACTCTCAAAAAGTGCAAACCCCGCCTTCTGGTCATATTGGAAGGCTCAATTATGCCAGGCTAGATCAATAGAGCACAGAAAAGTATTTGAATCCTAAACCAATGCGTATTTGACCCAGGTCTGGTTGGCGCTCAGTCAGGTGGGTCCTCACTGTGATCTCCTCAGGGTGGGCAGTCTGGCCAGTGGGAGTGGGGGGGGAGCGGGAGCTTTTGTTCCTGTGCAGGTTGTTATTAAAATCACTGAAGTAATTTTCTGGAGGTAAGTCCGGTCCCCGGTCACTCCGGGCCGAACGGTCCGCCCTTTAGAGTGTGACTCCCGCATTAGGATTCTGTGCTTTGGCGTGGCCGCGTTGCCATGGCGCTGTGAGTGTGAGTGTGAGTGACAGGGCGGGGGGGGGGGGGGGGGGGGGAGGAGCACAGTCAGCCGGTCGAAGGGTTAAATTGCGTCCGACAGCCCAGGGGCCCCCGCGACAGACTGCCGGCGCAATTTGAGCCCGCGTGGTCTGGGGGGGGGTACTGCGAGCACTCAGGCCCCCCGTCGGCGTAATGGCCCGCCACAATGCCGCCCCGAAAAACTGTCCACCCCCCCAAACCCACCCCCCCCATCCCCCACTCCCCTTCAGAAAGAAAGAGCACTCGACATTACCGGGTGACAGCAGAACAATTGCGCCGTTGTCGTCTGAGAGCCTCCGACGAGTTCCGAGAGATTTCGGTCGTTCGGGGCGCCCCCGCGTGTCCTCGATCGGCGCCTCAGGGGTGTCAAGAAATCCGCAAATTTGTCAGGGGGCTGCAATTTGGCTTCCCTCGCCGGAGATGTTTTTAAAAGCCTGTTTTGGTCGCTGTAATCTGTCAGATGTAGCATCCGGAGGGCGAGCGATTGGCCCCTGCCTTCGAGGCTGATCTAGCTGGGCTTGTTTTTGTGTGTGCTCATTAACTCTGAACTGCTTTCCCTCTGATTGAGAGGGTGTACGGGTCACCCAAAACAGAGTGCCTGTGGAATTCTGACACCTCCCTCCCCCCCCCCCCATCTTGTTCTTCCTTCTTATCTCCAGGCTATCTATAAGATGGTGTCCTCGGTGATGAAGATGCCGGAGGACGAGTCCACGCCCGAAAAGAGAACTGACAAGATCTTCCGCCAGATGGACACCAACCGTGACGGTGAGCCTCTTCGGCAGATAGCCCGTGATAGTCCGCCGGACCCTGGTGCTGGCCAGGCCCAAAGCAGGCAGCATCCGTCCGACAGTGTTTGCAACCAGCGGGTTTGCTAGGGGTTAAATTGATCTCGCGTTGTGCATGACTTCGTCTCAGAATTAGGTCAAGAGTTTTGCTCTCGTTAAGGATTTTTGTGGGTTGTGACCAGCGACCAGTGTCGATGAAAAGCAGTTTCTTTCTTTCCTCTCGTGTGAGTTCTCATAATGACAGTCTCAGGTCCTGGTTGGGGAGGACTGGAATGTGCTGTAAAGGAAACTCACTCCACCTACTGGGGGGAATTGGAACTACAAGCTCACTGACAGAGAGGGCCTGATAGGAACCAGCGGCCTTGTTCAAACTTAGCCACATTGTATTTTTCCCTAACTAGATTTACAAGTCAAAGTGTTTACGTGTTTTTATTTTAGCCTAAGTAAGTGTTTCCTTACAAGTCGAGGGGCAACATAGCTCAGGAGGTAAGACCGATTGTCTGGCAGTCGGAGGGTTGCCGGTTCAAACCCCGCCCTTGGCATGTCGAAGTGTCCTTGAGCAAGACACCTAACCCCTAACCCCTAACTGCTCTGGCGAATGAGAGGCATCAATTGTAAAGCGCTTTGGATAAAAGCGCTATATAAATGCAGTCCATTTACCAAGTCAAAGTGTTGACGTGTTTTTGTTTTTGCCCGTTTCAGGGAAGTTGTCCCTGGAGGAGTTTGTGGAGGGAGCGAAGAACGACCCGTCCATCGTGCGCCTGCTCCAGTGCGACCCGAGCAGCGCCGGCCAGTTCTAACCCCCCGGCTTCCGGACGCGTCTGAGATCGCCGCGCTTTTATTTATTTATAAATCTTTCATTTCTTTTATTCTTGCTTATTGATTCTTAATCTGACCCCCATAGTGAGCTAGCGCAGGGTCTCATGGGGCCTGCGTGCACACAAGGTACTGGAGTAGCAGAGCTGGCTGCTGAGTGAGGGGCACACACACGCACGCACACACACACACACTCTCACACTCCCACGCACACACACACACACTCTCACACTCCCACACACACACACACACACTCTCACACTCCCACACACACACACACACACACACACTCTCACACACACACACACACACACACACACTCCCACACACACATACACACACACACACTCACACACATGCATGTATGCACCACGCTCAGCCCTGGCCTCACGCTGGCAGAGTCGAAACGTAGAGATCATATCCAGTGTTACGGACGCTCTAAAGGGAAACAAAAATGTGAAGCAGAAACGACCCGCCCCCACCCCCCCCCCCCATTTTAATCACCACTGTAGAGGGACGTTTTCCGTGCCCCCCCCCAGAACTGGACATGCAGAAACGGGGCGAAGGCTGGCACTTCCTAGCACTCCCTCACAGATTTAACGCCCTTGCGCTGAAATGATGTCACAGGAAGTGGAGTTGGCTGACCTCTGACCTCTCGGCTGTGAAGAAGACCAACGGAAAGCTCGTGTGGTTGGTGGGCACGGACAGAATGCAAAATGGAGTAGGTTTCTCAGCCCTTTATTCCTTAGAGAAAGCGCAAGCTGAGAACGTACAGGATTTGGTTTTTTTTTTTACGGTACAGTCATTTTGGGGGGTGGATTTGTCCTATTCCTGGGCTACTGAACCTAAATTAGGATAATGTAGTCTTACGTATTTAATCAGGGTTTTTTTTTGTTTGTTCGCGTTTTTGTTCTCGTTTTTGTTTCATTTACTCAACCTGCTGTATTATGTTTGGTTTGCCGTCCAGCTCGACGTGTTCCCTCGATGCTTCTTTAAGGTTGTGGCAACGTTAGCACGTTTCCACCATTTTGTGAGAGTATTATGAGATGCAGCGTGTCTAGTTGGATGCTGATTTCTTGTTTCAGTGGAAGTGAAGGTGGGGGATTTCCGCGGGGTGCCGGTGTCTCTGTGAACCTCAGTGAGCACTGGGGGGCAAGGACGTTTTGGGGGGGGTTGGGGGGGGGGGGGGGCAGGGTGGAATCCCTTCACAGGACGTCCTCATTGAATAATTAAAAAATGAAGCGGTCACTCGTTATTTTAAGGGCCTATGTGTACAATCAAAAGGCATTGAATTAGTATGTCACTACTTATTAAGTATGGCATGTTTTTAATTAAACGGTTCACAGACAGGTAGGTAAGCCTGAAATGGAGAAGTAATATGATTTTCTTGCTGCTTGTGTGTTGCTGTAGTCAGGTAAGGACCTCACGTTATTTAAGTGTACTTAACACTTTGAGGGCCTGGGTTGCTAAGACCTTCAGCATGTGCGAAGCCCATGGAAAACCAATAACATGACCCGTGATTGGTCAGGGTATTCGTTCTGCACCAAATCGTTGGTTGCGTTACTAGTTGTCCGTGTTATAAAAGCTTTTGCGTGCGCTAAAGGTCTTGGTAAATCAGGCCATAAGGGTCAATGTGAAAATGTGAGATGAATTCAGAATAAAATAAAAGTAGCTTCTGCTTTGACATGGCAATTTCTCTCCAAACGACATTGAATTTCAGGTCAGCACATCCATCTTCTTGACTCAATTGGTCTGTATAAATGGGAAGAGTCCGCACACTGAATATGCTCCCCGGTGTCATAAATTTATTGACACCAAAAAAAAAAGAAAAAGTGACATTTTGTTGTTAATAAATTTATTGCACTGGGAACCTTTTCAGTCTTCTGTTCTGTACACCACCTGTCTGAGTTTTTGGATGTGCATGTATTTTTTGTTATCTAATACTTTTGTCTGAAACATTTGCATTTTGAGACGAGTTATGTCGATGTGGAAATGTACACTTATTTTAGTCTGTCCTTAGGGAGAGTTTGTCCTGGCTTCACATTCGTGGTGGATTGGCACAATGCACTTACCCATTTAAATTGACATGAACAAATTTGAAGATACCAGAAAAACGTTTAAAGCAATTGTTTCTAACTTACGTCCCACTTAAGTTAGAGCTTTACCTTCTTACTACCTGCTCACTGTCCGCTTGTCAGTGACTTAATAAATAAGTCTTAACATGTCATTTGAGTGTACACAGACCCTTTAAGTGTGACCAATAGTAATACAACGGAACTCGAGTGTTTTGGAAAATCGAAACGCATCTGTGCGGTGTTCGCTGCCGCAGCATGCTCTGCAAAGCGCGTGCGCACGCACAAAAACATCCTCCAGGCTGTTGTGCGCGTATCTCACACGCGGAGAAAGAGAGAGAGAGAGAGAGAATAAAAGGGAGATGAAAATAGAAACGTAGATAAATATATTCTTATATTCGGAGATCAAGTTGTGGCATTTGCCAGATTTGAAAGAGATTCAAATTTAAGCTTATTTTATTTTATTTTATTTTGAAAATGAATTGTCGGAATGTATCGTATTCCTTCATTTCTCTATGAACTTGATACACATGCGTACAGTATATTCCTGTACCTGCTTAGGACTGTAGGACAAAAGAGAGGACCTCGCATTTTGCTGTGCATATGCTTTTGTACGCCCTCAGTTACACACTCAGTTACACACTTGCAGTAACACTGCATCTCCAGTTTTCTTATTCTGAGCCATTCACACACACACATTCAAATATGGTTCTGTAGTAGTGACCATCAGGCTGTGTATCTACACAGAGAATTACTGTGGGCTTATACTGTGTTCAAAACAAGAGTGTGTGAATCATAGCGTGTTTAAATTTAAAGGGAATTAGTTCGGCTTTTTTTTGTTGTTGTTGATTTATTTCAACATTAATCACTCATAAAATCTCTGTGGCAGTGGAAGGAGACATTTTAAATGTGCGTTATTCGTGATGGAAGTGGCCAGAAAGACATCCTTTACGATGGATGGGCTGTCAGCTCTCTCATAATGGATTACTGTGTGTAGATTACTGCTATGTGATATTGAGCAAATCATGCTTAAGTCTAAATATTCTCAGAATTATTATATCTGGAATGTGAAATTTTTTTAAAAAAGCCAGTGATTACACACTCTTGAGTTGACACATCATACACGTGTAAATCTGTATTTTGAATAAGAGTCGGCAACAGACTGGATGAGATTCAGGATCACACCAAGCTTTCACCCGACCTCTCACCCCTGACCTCTGACCCTGAATGGGGTTAGGCAGAAGACCTCCTCGTCAGGAGAACGTATCGTTATGTCTGTTTCATTGGACTTAATCTGGGCACAATGGCCTAAACACGAAGAATTACAGTTAACCATTGTACTGTTCATCACTCAAAACTGTTTTAAACATATGCTGTCATGTACAAAATAAAAAAGGAAGAAATTGGTTAAAACTTGAGATGGGATATGGAGGTTTTATGAACCTCATACTGGGGTGGGGGCCTACAGTAAGCTGTCAATCACTAGCTGATCTTAACCAATCAAAAGGTCTTTGCTGTTCACAGCAGAACAAAATGGTTCCAAGTGAGTCACTGATAGCTTATGAAAGCAACCACCCGTTTTCACTTCACGAAACCTCGTTTTCACATCGCTAGTTGAAAAGGACGGTTATGACTCCCGCCGTGGCTTTCTGTGGGTTTGTACAGTACGTCTTTCTTTTGGAACACAGCGTCAGTCATAACATTTCTGTATCACAATAGCACCATGTGGTCAAGTGCCAAATATACAGTAAAACCAGTATTGTATCAGTTTATACTGTACAATTGTTGTCTGTCAAACAAAATGTTTGTCATTATTATATTTTGTAGATTTTTTTGTATGGTAACTTGTATTTTGTGACAGTGTAGTTTTTAAACACAACAATATTCTGTTTTGGTTATCTAATAAAATTAAATATCCTTGGTAAATTCTGCATCTTGAGTCCTGTGCTAACTCGTGATCAAAAATGAAAACTTTTGTGGTGATTATGATGACAACGTTGACTAAAACATTGAGCAAGATTATTGAATGAGGAAGTCTACATTGTGGAATGTTCCATGCAGGTAATGGAGGCCCCACAAAACAATTTTCAGAAAAGATCAACTTAATGTTACTGATACTCAACAATTGAAACCAGGAAAACAAAAATACATGCCAGTCAACTGTGAAACAATTCACAGAGCTTGCCCAACAGAACTGTAACAGGAGAACTTTAAGGAAAGTTATTTGATTCATTTTAAAAAATGAAAGCGAGATGACTAATGATTTATGAACCTGTTTTTAGAAGTATCAATGGTGTTGTTATGTTAATAAAACAAAGAAACTTTTGGCCATTTGGCTGACAGCAGGGCCACATGCAGTGGAGATGGAGGTTTGAACCATATTTTCTCCAGTCTGCACCAGAGAAAGTGAAAGAGGACACGAATGAACATCACCCTATACAAGCGCATCTGTCAAAATGCAATGGAATGTTGTTACACTGAAATGAGGAACAGTGTGTGCTGGGACAGCTCAGGTCTGTCAGTTACACCCTCCTCTTTTTTTGGCAAGGCCTGAAAGTTGCCCCAGGCCCGGTGACTGAGTAGAGACCCACCACCTGCAGTACATTTTCTGTACAATTATTTATTCATCTGTCGGGTAGGAAAAACACATGCATAAAAAAACCCAATGCGAAGACACAATGCACAAGTCCCCTGACCCCCCCCCCCCCCTCAGGGATATTATTCTGATTGACAGGATGGCAATGTTTTCAATATGGGCAGATATGGCTGAAAACACACTCTTTAGAAGGACATACAGGCTTGGCGTTATTCTGTCGCCAGACTCAGTATCATGAGGCCTTGTGGCAGTTAACACATTATAAACAATAATATAATGATAGAATAACAGCGACAACAGGAGCCACAAACTCAAAGTATAACGGTGAAGGATGACTGCTGAGGCCTTCCATACAGCCAACATGGCGAACTTTTAACAGACAGAATGAGCTGCTTCTACTTTCTACCCGATCGAGCCAAAACCAAAAGCAGCTAATCCAAATACCAGTGTCCCATTAAAGGAAAACTTTCTTTCCTTCTTGTGACCCACATTGCCCTTGAATAGTACAAAACTTTTTGTAGATTATCAGGCATTTCTGCTTTTTTGTTTGTTGTTTGTTTACTTGTTCTAACAGGTTATCAGTAATAAATATTGTATAAAACTTACATGTTGAATGTAACATTGTTGGAGTGGAACAAGGTCTGCTGAGTTTTAGCTGTGTATAGTGTCGTGTCAGGCCTCTGTACTCTGTGAGCACACACACACACACACACACAAACGCACAGACACAGACACACACACACTTTCATTATGTATTTTTACACCATGCTAATGAGCTGTCCATACAGTTTACAGTATTTAGATTTAAGAAAATATAAAACAAACTGTACATCGCCTAAAAATCTTTTTTTCTTTTACATTAACGTTCATACTCAGCACAGGGAAACAAGTATGGCATATCTGTTCAGTAATAAAATAAACTTTTTATACAGCGCTAATATGGAATCCATTTTAGTCACAAACCAAAGAAGCAATACACAGCTTTCCTCATACCGCCACTGTAACTTTGACTTCGTGACCACAGTTGGGAAGGCAGGGTCAGTGATGTCCGCAAGATGCTTCTTAACACATATCTGGAGTCTCTGGTGAGCCTCACCTGCAGTGACCTCACCCGGCACCACAATCAGGTGACCCTGATCGCTCCACACCGACGCACCCCTCCTGTGTTTCTGTGGTAGAGTCCACCCAAAACACAGAATACTGCTCTCTCGATCCGTTGCTGAAGTTCTATTCTGTCGTCCGCCTCTAGGGGGCGCTGTTGGGCCACTGCTGGAGGATGTGGCCTTGAAAACCTTTGCACTGCTGGCGGGTTCATGGTTGTGCGGGTCATTGAAGAAGCACGACAGTAGCCCACCGGACAGCTTCACAAACTTGTTGTGGTGTGATGCCATTTTCTTTGAAAAATACTGTCATCGTGGACCCAAAACAGAGGATTATTTACCCTCAAACAGAGTGGTGGCATAAATTCTGGCCCACTAGACTTTAGCTGAGAATATTACAAGCCGAGTACTGGTTATGACTGTATTTACAGAGTAGGTCCATTCCCCCAGGTAATGTAGTCTATTGGATAGTATTGTATTTACAGATTAAGTCAGTTTCCCCAGTAACACAGTGTACTGGCCAAGACTCCATTTCCTCAGTGACAGAGCATATTGGACAGGGCTGTATTTACAGGGATGGAGCAGTTCCTTGGGTAATGGAGTTCACTGGACAGGAGTGTATTTACAGGGATGGAGCAGTTCCTTGGGTAATGGAGTTCACTGGACAGGACTGCACTTCCTGATTAGGTTCATTTGCTATGAGAGGTCCGCTCTGCTGTAGGAGCTGGTTTCCCTCCTCGCCATTGGCCCTGTCCTCGGTGCCCAGGGGCCCGAGTCTCTCGTAGAGGACAGGACAGGAGCAGGCCAGGCCGCAGGTCCCCCCCGCGGGCGTCCGGCGAGCCCCTCAGATTTCGGCCAGCGTGATTTTGTAGGCGTCCGCGAAGCTGTCGATGCTCAGGACGAAAGTGTCCTCGTTGGAGTAATGCTCTATGATGTTATCGTCCATGTTGACCAGGATCCTGGGACAAAAAAGCTGTTCAGATGTGTTTTACAGACACACACTCACTCACACACACAAACACACAGAGACACACACACAGACACACGCGCACTCACACACACAATCACAGAGACACACACACACGCATACAAAACATATAGAGACACATCCATTCACCTTCACAGTGCAACTTCTGAAACACTTTGCATGCACTTAGTCCTACAAAAGTCCTGTTGTCACAGATGCACCACATTCTCCACACACACAGTTTTTCTTTCTCCCAGCTCACCCTTTTTTGCTCTTCTTGTAGATTTTAGCCATCCTCTCCACAGGTATGGCGTACTTTTCCGATATCTGCGAAGGCACACACAAACACGGTCAGCTCATAGCCCTGTGCCCATGACGTCATCTCCTGCTTTGCCAGGCATCAAACACCACATGCAATCCGAAACCAATCCAGCACAGACTCGGCACCCGCGGCCCGTCCCACACAAACGAGAGGCGCTCACCGCATCCATGAGTCCCTTCAAGGTCGGGGACTTCAGCATCAAAGCGTCAAACACCTCGTCCGACTCCCTCCGCACGTACAGGAGAACTGCAAACGCGACGCATTCATGTTACAAAACGATCACCATTTTCACTCCTCCTCAAATACACGAACACTGCTGTGCACATTCAGACAGCTTAGGCGCTACACGGCTCAGTTTCAGTCGTGCGCATGAGCCCACCGTGATCTGTGACATCACTTCCTGGTGTGATGACACAATTGCCGTTAGTGCCCTGCACACTGGACGTGGGTCTTCAGCACTGTGAAACCCGGTGAGGGGTGTGTACTCGTTTACACTTCCAGTGTCCGTCCTGTTCACACTTACTCAGAAACAAAGTTCTATAGCTGTTCTGTTTCGGTTGCAGTGGATCTGGAGTGTGATGTAAATAGAACATGTTTGATCCTCACCTCTCTTATGAACTTCCTCTTTGACCTGTTTCGAAGGGGGGCAGTAGTCTTCCTCAGATGACCTAAACATCCTCTTCACCAGCACGCTCCTGTGACGACAAGCATGATTGCTCAGTCAGGCTGCCAATCAGAATGCCTGGTCACACCCATTTCATAGCGTTAACCAGTCAAATGAGACCAGTCAATCTTGAACGACCCCATCAGGAATCAGTGATGGAAATAACATGTAAATCACATGCAAAGCAGATGACAGATCTAAAAATGTAAAATTAGCATTGTGCATCCTCAACGCCCATCACTGTAGCACCCTGGGGCACAGCTCTGGCAGTGAGGGGAAACATTTTGTTTGTGAATATGAGCCAGTAGCCACACTCACCCCTCCCTCTCCAGCTCCTCAGTGTTGAAGGCAAAGACCTGAAAACACAGAACAGTACGTGTCACATAAATCTCCTTTCACATTGCGCACACGCGTGTATGCGTGTATGCGTGTGTGTGTGTGCGTGTGTGTGCGCGCGTGTGTGAGCATGTGCGTGTGTGTGTGTGTGCGAGCTTGTGTGTGTATGTTTGTTTATGTGGGATGTCATTCCTCCATACACGATTCTTCAAGCCAATGAGAGCACAATGAGCACTGTAGCTTTTCATGTTCTACCAGCCTCATTAATGGGTCCCAGACCCTTGTTACCAGGATACAACACATAGCCCCGTGACAATGACTCAATGGCATATGGGCAGGAGGACCGTGTTCCCCTCCTGACTCCGCCTTTAAAGACCATATTATCATCTGCATCATCATCATCAGCATCACTTACATCTGCATCATCTGCCACACAACATAACCAGAGCCCAGTATGTTTGTGTAAGAGCAGCTGTGACCTTGCACGGCTGTATCAGTAATGCTGTGCATTAGCTGGAGGCTTGCATTCAAACAGAGAAACCAGACCCCTCATTTTTTAATAGTAATGTTAAAGGGGATCGCCCAAAATAGTTTCTGCATAACTTCCTACATGAAGACAGGTAGGAGGTACCATGGTGGACTTGTACAGGTTAGAGCAGGTAATAAATCAAACACCAAAAACCGAAAAACCGGTAATACTGTAGCCTCCCAGGAGCATCTCAGTACACTAGTAATCAGTATGCAAGTATGCAAGCATATATAAGGTAGGAAGGTGCCTGTCCAATAGCAGCCCCCTCGCGTGACCTCACCTGCCCCGCCCTCTGCAGGTTTCCAAAATGGACGTCTGGGATGAAGAGGACTGGCTGGGAGTCCAGATCCGTCATGTGTTTGAAGTAGGTGATGTCACACTTCTTCACCAGCGGCACGACCCCCAGGCCCCCATCCTTCCCTGTGAGGGGGGGGGGCAACAGGTTACTTCAACACTGCTTTCCTCCAACACACCTGCAGAATCCCCCCCCCCCCTTCTGTTTCCAAGTAACCATGTCAGCAGGCAGGGTTCTGTTTCATGCAGGTACATTATTTGAATGCAGCTGTAGCTGCTGCAGGTTACTCTGGTGGCGTCATGGCAATCTACTCTTGCTACCGTGGCGATAATGACTTGTGGACAGATCAGTCTGAATGTCGGAATGTCAGTCACACGAACACACACACACACACACACACACACACACAGAATTTCTGGGTCTGTCTCAAGTTCGTTTTGACTTTGCGTCAAACCAAATAGGTTCTGTTGGAACGACAGGATTCAGATGTTTGTGGTCTGAAGGAGGAACAGCAGCGCAGCGTAGCGTAGCGTAGCGTAGCGGTCAGAGAGCTGGCCTCACCGTTAGCCTCACCGTTAGCGTACGGCGCCGAGCACGTCTGGCCCTTCACCTTCTTGCGGATCTGCTTCCTCTCCTCGTCCCGGATCTTCCTCTCGGCCCCCTGGGACGGAAGGACAGACGGACACAGACGGACATCAGACGGGACAGCTGCCACCTCTAAAGACCGGACAGCGCCGGGCCCCAGTGCTTCAGCGTTGCACGACCTACCGACCCACGTTACAGACATGCTCAGTGTCAGGAGACTGCTGAAACTTTAATCGCAAACGCTTTCAGACACAGGGCACAAGTATGCTCGTACAATAATTTATATCAAAATAAATAAATTAAAAAAAAATAAATAATAAATATTCTTTATTAAGCAGCAATAATACATCTACTGACATCATCGTCCACACGCACAGATAACACGTATCAACGTGATTCGGGTTTCTAAAAAGCGGCACGGTTATTTTCGTTCACGCCAACACAAATACACAAATCGTTTAGCACTGCTGAATTTCCGAAAACTGCATGTGCGCAAACGAACCACTAGGTGGCCGGAGAGCTTCCGTGGACTCGGGTGGCGGCCACCGGCCCTTGTATGGAGCTCGCTGCTGAAGTCAAGTACCAACAGTTCCATTCATTCCGGAGCATTGTGAAGACCGCAAACACACCTGCACTC